>NW_022146161.1:595046-674419 GCF_002938485.1 Sitophilus oryzae | reverse complement strand
TCTATTCTCCCGAATAGCAGGTGAATAGAAACACAAAAGTTATTTTTATTTAATATTTATATGCATATTTTTCAAAAATCAAATTATATGTATACGCAAAGAACAAACAAAGACCCATGTTTTAAAATATTCGGGAACATAATACCACATTTTTATCAACTGGTATATCGCTAATAGCCTACGAAACTGTTTCTATTCACCCACGTTTTACAGAAGACCTGTTTGTGTGTTTTATTTTGAAACTCTGTCGCTTAGGACATTATGTTTCTCGTAATTTATTCAAAATTTAAAATGTTTAATGTGCCAAACCATAGGATTATTAGGATGTAACCTAAGTAGATCGACGCAGAAAAATTCGAAGGTATAAATAACTCAATTTCCACAAAAGTGGCGTATTAGCCATTTCTCCTTTCAACCGTCGCCGTCGATATAGACATTGACACTAAAGTCTATAAACCATATGTATAAACCAGGCTAAATGAAATTTTGGCAAAAATGTTTAAATTTGTTGTATAATTGAAGATACCGAGCAGTTCTTCATTTTACTTTATAGAGCAAATGATTATAACAGATATTTTATTTAGATTAAAGCTGCAAAAATTAGTTTAAACCAAATGTTATTATCTCTATGTTGGTCACATTGCGCCGTGTTCAGCAACGTTGTCGTTTATTATTTGACAATTATCCTAATGTCAGTCATTATTTTGTAGGTATAATATCGCGTTGTTGCCTTTTTGTGAGTAATTCTCGTTTTTTCTTGCCTATTTTCATAGCCTTTTTTAAAAATTGTTCTTTTAAGCGCAAACAGTTCTTTGAAGAACTAAACTTTCTACTTTTTTTGTATTGCATTTCTTCAAATTTGTGTGTTGAAAATATGCCTAAGCATTTAAACAGTCGAATCAAAGAGCTTGTAGCTTTCCTGATAAACTATTTTAAATGAGAACGTGACAATAAAGGTCCTTTATTACTCTTGACTGCAGTCAGAGAAGTAAGTTTGATTGATAAGCACATTATACCACATTCAAAGTTATTTCTACGTTAGTCTTATTAAATTCTGTGATTATTAGTTTGTGCATTAATAGCACCCTCTTACTTGTTATTACCACTTATGACATTGTAAGATGCAGATCAATAAATAACCCATAATAACGCTTAGAATAATCTTCATAATGGACTAGTTTTTGCCAATATGTTATAAGTAAAATAAGCTATAAAACAAATAAATCAATTAATTACTAAAATATTAGTTATTAAATTAAAGATAAAATCAAAAAATCTTTCAAAATTGATATAAATATATTGTTTATCAATTTTAAATTAAGATTCTTCGAGGCCTTCTACATTCCAAGTTTCATTCCCCTAGCTCACATAGGGCTCGAGTTACAACGCTCCAAGATCGTTACCACTTTTCACATCCCGCGTCTCATGTGTCATGGCCCTGTCACGGCCTTCAGTTTTTACTCCCATCACGCGTAAAGAAGTCAAAATTAATCATGTTTTATTTGGAAATTTGGAAAAGTATAAACGGGATTAACCATTATAAGGCAAGCAAATATTTTCTATTCTAAACGATATTATTTTTTTGTGAATTTTTCAAAATGCCTTTGCCATTTTGTCAATAATGTGTTTATACTTTATTATAATTAAATTACAATTTAAAATTGTAATTTAATTATAATTAATGTATTATTATTGCACTAGCAGATGTTTTAATGGGCTATTGATATACCTACTTAATATTTATATTAAAATTATTTTTCAGATATTGTCTGGTATTACATTAACCAAATTCTCAGGGATACTCGTTCTGGCTTTCTCCAAATCCCAGGTTTTCCAAATATTCTACTTTCGAATGTATTTAGGTATAGTTCTTATAGGAGCCGCTCATGGTTTGATATTTTTACCGGCATTCTTAAGTTTTATAGGTAAATTTTAAGTTATTTTCTTATATATTATAATATATTACTTTTAATTTTAACCAATTTTAGGTTATTTAAAATATCCATCTAGAGATTGAGGAGTTGTAATCTACTAACAAAAAAAACACGGGTTAAAAAGCATTATAAGTACAATGTTAAACGTAAGATTAAGGAAATGTTTTCAACAATGGGTTTTTCTTTATAAAATATTTAGTTATGTTAGGCTAAACGTAGAGAAAGAACATATTATCAAACACTATCTTTGTGTCTTATTAAAATCATGTTAAAATCTAATAGAGATTAATTAATAAATCATTAATAAATAGCCAAGTTGCCGCTTTTTTAAACTCAGTTATAGCCACCGATATTATATGTTGTTAGCGCCAAATCATGACACTCCGGATAGTGCTAGCAGCTAACGCCTCTAAATTAATTGATAAAAGAAGACACTAACCTATAACATTGATCTGTGGGTAAACGTCAGATGTCGAATTATGTCAATTATCAGATGACAACGAAAATCTTTGATGTGTGTGGTATTTTTCGAGATTTTTACGGTGAAAATTAGTGTTTTTATTCAAATTTACATTAGAATTAAAAATATATTGCTTAAATTTGTGGTTCCCGAAGTGATATATACCGATGTAAGTACCGCATGTTTTATTTAATATCGAATTTAAGTGATAAAATTATTTCTTTTTCTTGAACTTTTATAATATTTTAATTTAAATTAATGGATTATTAAAATAAGAAAAAACATATTATTATAAGTAGATTAAAGGGGGCCTTCATATGCAAACGTTTAAGATAATTATTCAATTAGTATTATTAGAAGATATTTGTAGTAATGGTGTGAGGAATTGACCTTTTAATTATAGATCAATGAAATCTCGTTGATACCTGCTTAGATATGTTTAAACAAATTTAAATAAGCACAGATTTGACACTTATTTTTATTTTTAGTTTTTGTATGGAATAAATCACCTTGAATTATGTCTTGTTTACACATGTATATGTCAGGAATTACATATAAATAACAATGCCACTTATAAAATACCTGCTGATTTATATTGTTTTATATTTCTTTTAAATATTTGCTGATTATTAAATAAATAATTTCACGAAGCTAACAAATTGCTCCTTGCGCCCGATTTTATTAAATAATTGCTATTGTAATTTGCACCATAATATGACTAATCATTAAGCTATATTTAATCAGTAATTATTCAAGTAGAAATTTGATTTATTTATAAATAACAGATAAAGAAAGTGTTTACAATGCAATGTTATATTTCTGAATGGTTCTAATAATGACATAAATTAATAAAAAAAATGGTAGGTGTATATTTATTATTTTGTACTTTACCGTACTTTCTATTGAATTTTTCCATTAACATTATTGAAGGCATTATACCTATCAATAACGATGTTCGAAAGCATCTAATTTTAAAAGAAGTAGGCTGTGACATCAACAATAAACAATAGAAACCCGATGCAATAAAAAAAAATCGTTTGTTCTATTTCATGTTTTGTCAGTTGAAAAAAAACAACCAACCTGTTGTTTTCAGTAGCATATGGCTATGGAAAAGTGTAGATAAAATCTTGAAACAGCATATTCATTTGAAATAACCCCTTTATTTAGTTATTGTTGCACATACAACCCCACAGGACTCAAGGGTGGTAACGTGTAACGATTAGGGTATATTGCAGTGTTGCCAGACCTGGTCTATAAAAATCCCGGATTGTCTTTACAAGAGGAAAAACTTTTTTATTATTGAAATTTTGAGAAAAATTAATTCTTCATAAAAAATTTTGTTTGTTTTTAAATGGTTAATCCCATTTATACTTTTCCAAATTTCCATACCGTTTTAGAGAGAATGAAAATATGCATTTTTCTCAAAATGTCAGTAATAAAAAAAGTTTTCCTCTTGTAAAGAAAATCCGGGAACATAATATACTGTAGATTAAACTTTGTTTAATCTTCATAACAGTTAGTTTTAATCTAAAAACACACGTTGTTTGTAAAGATATTAACTTTTTATGATCATGTTAATATTTACAGGAGTAAAAAAAAAATAAACAAAGTGAAGATAATAAAGTACTCTGCAGTAGAGTTAAAAGAAGTTTGAAGTGCATTATGTGTTATTTCAAAGAAAATACTTATTATTTTCTATTTTGTATAGTACGCTTAAAGGTGTTTTTAATAATTAAATGTACAGGGTGGGCCAAATTGGACACTTTTAAAGGGAAACACCCTTTTCTATAGGAGATAGACGAAAACTAATATCGGTGTCTGGAGCTCAATTTTTATTAAAAACACGATGGAAAAAACCGCACATCGATATCTGTTACTGATTCGGAGTTACGGGGTGTTTTTCAAAAACGGTCATTTTTAACAAATCCCTGTAACTTTTTTGCTATGGCTAATTTTGTATTTTTATGAAAAAATTTCCAAAGCACCTTTTTACGTAGAATTTAATGGTTTAAGTATATTTTTTTTAAATTAATAATTTAGGAGTTATCAACAGAAAAATTGTTTTTTTTTATTTGGGACACCCTGTATATTTTTAATTCACTGTAAAGAACTTAAAATTACCTTTCCAAAAATATAGCACACTTGATATTTTGTTTGAATCCATTTCCAAATACAGAATTTTTATAAGTTCGCCACTTTTAACTAGCAGGCTCCGGATTTTTTATTGATGATCTCCAAATGAAAATTTTTTCGAGCAAAACGAGGCACCGCCTCACAACGTTGAAATTATCAGCAATTTTTTGCAGCTAATTTCGAGAATAATTGTATAGCTAACTAAGGTCCCAGCCGTTGGCCGTCCAGGGCGCCGGATTTAGCTCCTATGTTTTTTTTATCTTTAGGGAAGATTTAAGGTTCTTATTTTTAAATTGGCTATATACTCTGGACAATAGTTTATAATATAGAATATCTTAGCGGTTATGCGAGGGTATTTTTCACCCCTATACTGCGTTAATGACAACTTTTGATTTTTAAATGACACCCTCGGTATATTTCGACTTTACTCAATAGAAAATGACACTCTCAATAAAACGACATTTCATATGTCAACTTTAGACATTTTAGCTCAAAAAAATCGTATTTTAAATTTCAATCTGGAGTGCCATGGCTGTGTTAAAAATACTAATTTGTAATCAAGGAGCCTTGGAGAAATATATTTGATCGTCTAATGTTTTTCGTGTCTTGTTCTGCCTTGCCCAAATCGTATTTTTGATCAAATCTCAATTTTTTCAAATGGAACAAGGGTGGCTCATTAGCGTATTTGGAAAAAGCAATTTTTTGCGAATATTTTGGTACCACACACTTGGTATTTCGTGTCAAATTATCGTTATGAACCGCATGTTGCAATTTTAAATAAACCATATGCGAAAGTGTTACAAATTGACATATGATATGTCATTCTATTCAGAGTGTCATTTGTTATCGAGTAAAGTAAAAAAATACCGAGAATGTCATTTAATAATCAAAAGTTGTAGTTATTTCCGGTGAAACAGGAAGCAACCAAAAATAATTGAATACGTCAATCAATCCTAATTTAGGTCATATACTAACATACCAAATCTTGTTGTTTTATCTGAAAAAATAATACATTTATAGGTGTGAGCCACTTTTCAGACGCACCCAGTATAGGTTAAATTGTTATAAAATTTTTATAGCGCACTGTCTAGAAAATGTATCCTCCAAAATTCTCCGAATTTACTAAAACTACCGAAATCCGACAACGCCGACGGACGCAAGCGCCGCGCTTCTCCGGAGAAGTCTGCAATTTCGCAAACAGTTTTCCGGAACAAGACTAACCGGAACCAGTTTTTCCGGATAACACGTTGCAAAATATGGAAAATCGTCCGTCAGAAATCCTTTACCGTCCCCAGACAGCATTAAGCCTGTTAATTAGCCTGTTAAAATAGACTTTCTTCTCGAATTAGGGATAAAATGAGCGAATTCCTGTCGGCTTTTCGCGTACTGTGGCATTTTTGGCACTATCATCCCGAATTGTGGAAGAATATATTGCGCTAAAGGTCCAGAACGATTGCTCATGTATCGTAAACCGGTCTACAGAATTTTCCAGTACCTCGAAACGTAAGTAATAAAGTTATTGTTTTATTTCTTGGATGCGACATGTACTATATCAATAAATGCCATATCGAAATAGCGGAAATAAACGTTTGGATAGACCTGGATAGACAGAACCAGTGGCGTGTTTTCGGGGGAGTAAATACAGGGTTGTTCACCTCATTCGACAGAGAGTATTATTGTAGCCAAATGATTGGATTTTTAGAAATTCTGAGTGATGGGATCGTCGGAGGAGAGTTAAGTTTGAGGACTACAAGAAGTTACAGAGTATCGCAAAGAAATTAAAAATATCAAAGTTGTATTTTTTTAAATGGAACACCCAGTATATTATTACATTTTTAGTTTCTACGGTTAAAATAAAGGTAAATTTGATTACGGTTTACCGCACTTTAATCTGCCATACTACTACTACTACTACTACTACTGCCATTACTCGCTGACGAGTATTTGACACGCATCAAAAGATACGCAAGGCACTCCGAACTTTTGCATAATTGCCCCAAAGTGCCTCTCTGTTTACAAGAGGCGAGAAGGCTTTCATTTAGGTCGATGAATGCAACATAAAAGTTTACTCTGCTGTTCCTTTACTTTTTCCTGTAGTTGGCGGGCTAGGAGAATATGGAATCACACTTGGTACCGCAGTTGGTGCGAAAGCCGTTTGCGATCTCTGGGAGGATTTTTTTCTATATGTGGTGAAGGCGGTTTGATATAATTTTTTGTGAGAACTTCTCTGCCATAATATAATAATTACTAGCGTGTACCAGCGGCTTCGTTCGCGTCGAATTAATCATTTGTAATGTTGATGATAAAGTAAAGCAAGAATTTCCATTAACATACAAACTGGATAAAATGTTCTCACATTTATGTTAGCATGAGAAAAAACAATATGGCGATATTATTATATAACTTGGTAATATTTCACGGGTAGTTTCATCTCGTTGGAATTTGACTTTCGAAAAATCCGTTTGCCAAAAATAAACTTTTTACGTCAAGCAGTTTAAGCAGAATCGTGGTTAAGAAATTACCCAACTTTTTGGAACACCCTGTATGATTTTTTTAAAAATTTCAAAATATGTCAAAAACCAAATAAATTATGCTTGTCTAAGCGTTTTCCCGAAAGACGAACCGTTTTTTAAATAACAAATATTGTAATATTTGAGGGGCGTT
The DNA here is from genome assembly GCF_002938485.1 of Sitophilus oryzae. Taxonomy (NCBI): domain Eukaryota; kingdom Metazoa; phylum Arthropoda; class Insecta; order Coleoptera; family Curculionidae; genus Sitophilus; species Sitophilus oryzae. Next base: position 667,228 of record NW_022146161.1, on the reverse strand, counting down.
TTCACCCTCTTGGAATTTGAGATTCGAGAAACCCCTCCTTCGAATCTCTACACCTCACCGTCAATCCGTTTGCCAAAAATCAGCTTTAAACGTCAAGCAGTTTAAGCAGAATCGTGATTACTCAATGGTCATATTTTATGAAACACCCTGTATAAATTTATTAAAAATCTTAAAATATGTAAAACAACAAAATAAAATATACGTGTTTAAGAGTTTTTCCGAAAAACTCACCGGTTTTTAAATAAAAAATATTTTAATATTTGAGGGATAGTTTCACCCCCTTAGAATTCGAGTTTCGAAAAATCCCTTCTTATCGAACCTCTAAACCCTAGAATCAACCTGTATGCCAAAATTGAGCTTCTTACGTTGAGTGGTTTGAGCAGGATCGTCATTAATCAGTATGTCAGTCACTTATGGATTTTATATATTAGTATAGATATTACCATATTTAGGAAAAATTCAACCATATTTTCATGTTTTTTCTAATATTCTCTAAAACAGTTTGGAAATTTGAAAAAGTATAAACGGGATTAACCATTTTATAACAAGCAAAAAATGCAAAAAAGCAAAAAAAAAAACATGAATTTTTCTCAACATGCCAATAATAAAAAAAGTTTTTCCTCTTGTAAAGACAATCCGGGGACATACTGTATATGTAGATACTAAATTTATTAGGGAAATTCATATCCAAAGACATAATTTATATAATTTGCCTGCTTTAGACATGTAATTAAATAAATATTTTATGTACAAAATATACTCTTAGTAAAAAAAAGTTGAAAGATAAGAATCGATAAGTACAAGTTAAAGTTCTTTTTGTGGTGCTTTTGTTTTAAAAAAAACTCAGTTTTACGACGGTGAAGTTTTATTGACACATTAGCAATATACTCTTGGAACGTACCAACAAAGACTTAAAAGGTACGCCCAAGCAATGGAGAATTTATAAGTTTTAACTGCTGACACTTCACAGTGCATTCTGGAAATGTCAAGATTAAGAGTATACATTATTAAGAGGGCATAATCATATTAATAGGTGGATATAACATACAGACAATGTAGATAACATTCTAAACCTAGCGCTTGGTATATACTAGGCGCCAAGTTAGAGGCACATACAGGCATTGGCGTAACAACAGTGGTGTCCGGGGGTGCCGGCCCAGAGCCTTAACAAGACAGGATCGGTCTAAGCCTTAGGCAGATTTCTTTCAGATCGGGCTAAGCCTTAGGCAGATATTTTTTTAATAAAAAGTTTATTTAAATACATCAATGTCTAAAAATTACCAGAAAAAAGTTTTTAAAAATTTTCTTCTAATTATAAAATAGGTAAAATACAGGAAATTTGGTGATTTTTCACAAGATCTGTATTTTTTTGTGAAGTTGGAGGAATATGAAGGTTTTTTAAAGCTCCGTTTGAGAAACTCGCTCGAAAATTTCTGGCAAAACAGGCCACTAGTCTAGAAATGACCTTTTTGGAACGGGGTGCGCTTTGTTGTCTGTGAAGAATGACAACTTCACTTAGAACGAAGCTAAATACAGGGTGGCGCCTCTCATACGCCGCGGAAGCTCCAAGGAGAACGATAGTTTATATCGAAATCAAATTTTGGCAGCAGTAGAGTAATTCAAAGCACTTTTTAAAAATATAGAGAATTATACAGGGTGTCCCCAAAAAAATGTACACATCAAAATTGTGTTTTTTCTAAAGGAACGCCCTATACATTAATTGAGTTTCGGATTCTCGAGAAAAAATAAAGGTGAGTTTTATTAAAGAAGCATATACCTAAAATCTAAGGATTCTGACATATTTCACATTTTGTGAAAATGAAGAGTAAATTTTAAATTTCGATAACAGCTACCTAAATTTTAGTTGACCTCGTATAGCCTGATATTTAATTACAGTAACCATTGTATGTTAAACCAAATTGAAATTTGACCCGAAAAGTTATACAGGGTGAGACAAAATTAATATAGAACATTAGTCACTTTTAAAAGCAAGTTACTCCTTTATTTTAAATGGAACACACAGTATATTTTTCCGGTGTTTAATGGGAAATTTATATATCTTCAAAATATTATTAAGGATACCTACCCCTCAGACAAAAATTTTCCTAGATATTTTAATTTTTATGATTTTGCGTCAGTAGATCTTTATTTATTGAAAAAATATAGGGGTGGCTATGTGATACACCTTTTGTTAATTTAACAAAAATTAAAATACTCAACGGTAATAAAAAGATACACGCTTAAAACATATTTTCATTATTACAGAATTAAAACTAGATGTAAACCTATAATTATATGACAAAAATTAGGTAGATTGATTCAAATGCTCAAAATGCTTCCTTTCCTGTTAACTGCATAAAATGATTGTCTTTTCAAAAGGATCTTTTCATTTTAAAAGGCATGTTATGTGGAGTTCTACCTCGAAAAGCAGCTACAATAATTTCTCTCGTGTTGTCGACAATAGTTGGTCGAGTTTTGTAAACACTGTCTTTAACATGTCCTTATAAAAAAACTAGACTAGATAAAATCAGGAGCATTTAAGTATTTTATCAGCAAACTGAATTATATCAATTCTGTGACGTAAGATAAGTTTGCATTTTCGGCAAATTTCTGAGAAGAGCACCTAGATTTTATCAAATAATAAAGATCTATTCAGATCAAATCATGCAAATGAAAATATCTAGGAAAATTTTTGTTTGAGGGGTAGGCAATCTTAATAGGATTTTGAAGAGACATGAATTCTCCATTGAATATCGGAATAATATACTGGGTGTTTCATTTAAGATAAAAGAGTAACATGCTTTTAAAGGTGACCAGTGTTCAATATTAATTTTGTCTCACCCTGTATACATTTTTGGATCAAGTTTTAATTTGATTTAAAGTACAATAGTTAATTTAACTACACATTAGGCTATACCGGGTAAATTCCAATTTAGGTAGCTTTTATTTTAATTTAAAAATTGTTCTTTATTTCTAGAAAATTTTAAATATGTCAAAAACCTTACATTTTAGTCTGATACTTCTCTTATAAAACTGACCTTTATTTTTCTCCTAGGATCCGAAAATCAATTAATACATAGGGTGTTCCATTACAAAAAACACAACTTTGATACGTAACTTTTTCGGGGACACCCCGTAGAACTCTCTATATTTTGAAAAATACTCTGAATTAACTTACATATGCTCACAAAATTTCAATTCAACACAAACTGTCGTTCTCCTTGGAGCCTCCGCGGTGTATGAGGGGCGCCACCCTGTATATCTAGGGTTGCATATAATTTATCTGATTTCCTGAATCGAACAGTACATTATTCCCCCGCCCATCATAATTGCAATCAATCAGCTTTTTTATCGTCCAAAGCCCGACAATGCATAATAATCCGTATTTATTTTACCGATAGCGAGAAACTTATACATCACTTAAGATAAAATAAGCAAAGATGCAACAAGCGCTATCAATTTAAATCTATACTTTTCAGTACGCTTTAAAGTGTGTTTTACGGGAACTATTTCACAAATACAAAGATAAAAATGCTTCTGTTTCATTTAAAATGGGGATCAGTACGTTTTTAAATTATTCTAATTAGGAAGCAAGCTGCTCTTGCTGGCGGGTCCATCAAAATAATTGCTTTTATCGCGCTGTATGTTTCCCTAGACTTTCCGGTACCAAATGAGTTTTATTGTGTGGTGTGGCCGAGATAAGGCCCTCGTCGGGTCTAGGACTAGTGCTAAATCAATGTTCTTCTACGAGAAATTTAGGTAACGTTGTTTGTGTATATACATTGTTTTAGATAAGAGAGACAGAGTAAACATACTCTGCAAGTTTAAGGACTGGACAGGTTAGGTGAGAAGAATTTTGATAATAATAAATTTGGAACCTGACTTTAAACTATTTTAAGCCATAAAATTAAAATAAACAAATATACTGGGTGCGTCTCAAAAGTGGCTCACCCCTAAAACTTTTTTATTTTTTCAGTTATAAAAAAACGAGATTTGTTATACCTATTAGTACAGGGTACGGGCTCCAAGGGGAACGACAGTTTGTATTGAAATGACATTTTGTGAGCATATGTATGTTAATTCGCAGCACTTTTTAAAAATATAGAGAGTTCTATAGGGTGTCCCCAAAAAAGAAGTTTAGTAGTAGGTAGCTACTAAACTACTTCACTATTAGTGGGTGAATGTAGTGTGCTAGTGGTTTATCTAGTCTGGGTTTTTATGGGGATATGTTAAAGACAGTGTTTAAAAAACTCGATCAGCTATTTTGTCGACAACATGAGAGAAATTATTGTAGCTGCTTTTCGAGGTAGAACTCCACATAAACCTTTTAAAATGAAAAGACCCTTTTGAAAAGACATTGATCATGAAATCAGTTTATGCAGTTAACAGGAAAGGAAGCATTTTGAGCATTTGATTTTATCTAGCTAATTTTTGTCACATAATTATAGGTTTATATCTAGTTTTAAAGGTGTATCTTTTTATTACTGTTGAGTTATTTACTCTACAATCTTTAATTTTTGTTAAATTAACAAAAGGTACATACAGGGTGTCCCAGGCTGAGCGTGCATTAGAAGTTTCTAGAGAACTACAACATCTAGCTCGGAGATTTTTTGCACATCATAGTTTCACAACGAGATCTATTGATTAAAAATGTACTTAAATTCTCTGTAAAATTTTATGAATTTTGATATTAAACACTCTATATCTAACATTAACCGTTTTTGAGAAAAAAAAATATTTAAAATTTTTGAACGAAAAAAACTGCCTACCAAAAATATGTGTATAGCCTAAACGTCAAATTTAGTGATTACCACAGCCACTGGCCATAAAGAGAAAACATGTGGCTATCTATTTCAAAAATTAAATTGTTCGAATGTCATATATTAATGGCTGCAGCTGTCATAGAATTGAGCGATTAAAAAATTATCATAAATCATTTTTTTCAAATGGAAACCCACTTTTTTTATTTCACTAGTGAAAAGGCTTTTCAATTCGTTACTTTTTAACTATACATGTTCCTATACCTAAAATAAATCGTTTTTAAGTTATTTATGATTTAGTTTTAAAGCGTATAAGTAGAGGGAGATGGCCGATTCTACGCCAGGAGGATCAGGCGCACTGCGCATGCGCGTAAATCAGGTAAGAACGGTTAAAGTACGCTAATAAACAAGAATAAACAGGTTTGAACAGCTTTAAAACAGAAATAAACGGGTATGAACAAAAAATGAACAGGTCTGTTGTTTTAAGCTAAAAGGCGGTTCAAAGCAGTTCAAAAGCGGTTCAAAGCTGTTCAAACCTGTTTATTCTTGTTTATTAGCATACTTTAACCGTTCCTACCTGATTTACGCACATGCGCAGTGCGCCTGATCCTCTGATCCTCCTGATCCTCCTGGCGTAGAATCGGCCATCTCCCTCTACTCGTATATTTTTCTTGATTTTAACCAGTAGCCTATGACTTTAAACGTCAAGTGATGTAAAACAATAGATCTGGCCATGTCATATTGTGACGCTTTGTTCAAAAAGGCAGCATCATTTTCGAGCCAACTTCGTGCTGTTTTCTTTTCGATCATACGGAATATTATTAATAATATCAACTATTAGATATCACTAAAGAGCGAAAATACGAGATATATTTTTATAAATACACTTTTTAAACTATTAAGGTAGGCAGTATTTATACTATAGGAAATTTAAATAATTTGTTTTCTGACAGATGGAAATAAATTGTCTGACCGTTTGACACTTAATGTCAAAGGAAGCTAGATAAAATCAATAAAAATATACGTTTTCAAACTCAATCTTAAATAAATTAAAAACTATTTATTTTAGGTATAGGAACATGTATAGTTAAAAAGTAACGAATTGAAAAACTGTTTCATTAGTGAAATAAAAAAAGTGGGTTTCCATTTGAAAAAAATGATTTATGATAATTTTTTAATCACTAAATTCCATGACAGCTACCGCCATTATTATATGATATTTGAACAATTTAATTTTTGAAATAGATAGCCACATGTCTTCATTTTATGTTACAGAGGCCGTGGTAATTACTAAATGTGACTTTTAGGCTATACAATTTTTTTTGACAGGTAGTTTTAGTTACAAATATTTCTTTTTTATTTGGCAAATTATTGTGAAGGTATAAGCGAAGCCTGCGAGTGATCGAGTAATGAACAGCAATCAAGTCATACTCCGCGAATACTATTCTTAGTCCAACTAATTATTTTGTACATGATCATTCCAATTCAGAAAAAAATCACCATCCTTTCCAAACCACTTAAATTCTTATAAACAAAAAAAAACTTGACATCGAATTTGACAATAAGACTTAAGTCTAAACCCAGCTACGCCCATGGTTGTCATACGTACATAACTTAATGACCTTGAACACTCTGTATTTTTGAATATCACTTCCAAAAATTCACCACGCATTCACGCACACGCTCGCAAGCGTTCATAGAATAAATTACTTACTAATTTTATTTATAAGTTTTACGTTACAACGACACAGGTGTAGCTAAAAGTTCATTCACTCGTTACAGCAACTTTCAATTTTCCTATGTCCGAATAATGGGAACATATAGTCCAATCATTTCTCAAAAAGTAAAAATAAACAAGTTTAGTTGTCATGTAGCGCGAAGCTTTGATGTAATGTTTACATTGTTCGACGAAGCGTTTACAAAGACCAGGGATTTGGCACAGATTTTCCAGTAATTTTTTATAGGAAAAAGCCAGACTAGTAGTACAGTCAATCTGGCATTTTAACTCCCATCAAATTACCTCCGTTCCCATATTTTTTCAGTCGTAAGTAGTCCACTGAAAAAGCTTAAATTCCAAAATTCCACTGTTTTTGAGAAATTCAAAAAAAATTGGATTCGATTTTCTGGCTGAACCGTAGGTCCCACAGAAAATTTTATGGAATAAAAAATGAAGAGAATTAAATTCTTTGCATTTTCACACTAATAACAAACCTCTAAAACATACGAGGACAAAGTTAGAGGGCGCCAAAGTCACTGAAACGCAGTTTTTTGCGAAGTTTTTTTTTCCCGAGGTGAGTTTCTCAAAAAACGCCACCTTCAGCGCATCTAAAAATATCTCAAATCGATCAGAGAATGTTGTAACGATCCTCAGTTCGTGTGAACATCGTAATCCGCGAAGGTAACTTGCAGTACCCTATCGACCGTCATTGATTTCATGAAAGTTGCATACACATTGTGGGAATGAATGCAATATATCTCGTAAACAGTAAAAGTAAAACGTAAAAAAAAGTTACACATCAATTTGATAGGTTTTTTATGCTTAACATGGTAACCATGAATTAGAAAGGTTGTTTAATAAAACTAAACCTACGAAAGCCACTTCATTTTTTTCCATAGCAACTGTTAAAATTGCCTTATACGAGGCATGTTTTTTAAGTAAGTACCGTTTTGGAATTAAAAAAAAACGTGCAAAGATATCGCAATAATTTTATTTTTACATGAAAGCCTGTACCTTAATCTGCTTTTCTACATAATTTCCGTGATAGCCTCCGTAGCACTTGTCATAACGTGGCACCAGTTTTTCAATACCCTCCTCATAAAATTCTGCCGCCTGACTGGTTAACCACTGTATCACAACTATTTTCACTTCGCTATCGTCTTGAAGACGCTGACCGCCCAGGTGTTTCTTCAGGTGCAGGAATAAATGGTAGTCACTGGGCGCCAGATCAGGGCTGTATGGAGGATGATCTAGAGTTTCCCATTTAAAAGATTTGATGAGATCTTTGGTCCGATTAGCCACATGTCGACGGGCATTGTCATGCAGCAAAACAATACCCTTACTCAACTTGCCACGTCTTTGTTTTGGATTGCACGGCGCAGATTGTTCAATGTCTCACAATAAGATGCTGCCTTGACTGTCTCATTACGAGGCAGAAACTCCACTAGCAATACTCCTTTTCTGTCCCAAAAAACTGCACATGATTCTCCGGGCAGAAATTGTTTGCTTAAACTTCACTGTTTTGGGTGATGATGAATGTCGCCATTCCATGGACTGTTGTTTCGATTCTGGTGTTTCGTAGGCCACCCATGTTTCGTCACCAGTAACAATTTTGTCTAAAAAATCTTCACCTTCATTGTGGTACTGCTCAAGGAAAGTCAATGCACTGCCTAAACGTTGGGTTTTGTGCAAATCCATCAACATTTTCGGAACCCAACGTGAACACAATTTCCGGTAATTCAAGTTCTCGGTCACAATGCGATACAAAACACTACGAGAACATTGAGGAAAGTAGTCGCACAATGATGAAATTGTAAAGCGTCTGTTTTCTTTCACCTCTTTGTCCACTTTCTGCACCGAATCTTCATTAACGACCGAAGGACGCCCACTCCGTTCTTCATCATGCACATTTGTGCGGCCATCTTTAAATGCTCTCACCCTTTTCCTTACCATTCCATCACTCATAATGGTTTGTCCGTAAACTTCACAGATCTCACGATGAATATCGATCGGTTTTACGCCTTTAGCACTAAGAAATCGTATGACAGCCCGTACTTCACAATCGGCGGGGCTCACGATTGTCGGAGGCATCTTAAACACTCAATAAACAACATATACAATGAAGAATCAGATGTACTGGCGTCTGTAGAGGTGGGTTGTGAAATCGCAGTCCGCTACTTTTGTCACAGCTCCACCAACGTCACAATGCATGTGACTGCTCCAGTTCCAAGAAAATCGCAGTGACATTTCGGAGCAGTTTACAAGTTTAGGACATCTGCGCTCGTGAGTAGCAATAGGAGCAATAGCAGGCAATAGTGTAAATTCTGAAAATGCTCCTAGCCCCGTCGCCCGGTCAGACTGTTCCAGTCACAGTCGTCGCAGGTCGCAGTCGACTGGAGCATAGTATATTGAGTATATTCTGTGTACTGGAGCTGTTGGGAGTTTGGGAACGGGAAACGTAGCAGCGTTCGCTTTTTCTTTCATGAATCTAAATAAGATATTTATGTATTATATATTAATCACAAACAGATGTTTTTGACAAAGGTAATTTTTAACTTGTTAGTATGTTTATTTGTTAGTTAATTTTGTATCTGTGTTTTGTTGTATATCCTAAATCTTTTATTTGATCTTATACATTCATATAAGTTTTATTATTTATATCTATTTTTAAGGTCTGATGATGGCTAAATAGCCGAAACCGGTCACTAATAAAGATTTTTTTGACAGTTTCGACTTTGAATTGAATATAACATTAAGTTTTTACCATGGGCCACCACTCTGTGAAAATGAACAGACTCTTTAAGATATTTATAGCAAAGTGCTTGGTACTTAGAAACACTCAAATTCTTCTGAATAGACTAAAAAAATATAGCAACATCTATCAAACTAAGACATCAGTATAGTACCGTACAGCCGCGATTTTAAGAGCTCTAGGGGCCCGTAGTTCGGAAAAGTTCGAATCTTGTTCGCAAGGGCCCGGGAGGCTTGGGGCCCGTCGGTGACTTACCCCGATTGCACAGACGTTAAAATCGCCACTACTGATCGAAATAAAAAACGGCGTCCAGTTGGCTTGGAAATGACAATCGATAACATTCCCCATAAATTTTACATATAAAATGCCAGCAATCTTCATTTCATAGCTATCGCTGACGCCGTTTTTTTCGATATACGATATAAATAAATAAAAACTAGACGATGATGTTGCCTATCATAATCACACCTATAGTCCTGTACTTTTTTAGTAAATGCAACGAACGGTGCCGAACATCGAGTGTGATGCTTTTCGGAGCAATTAACCTATAAAACTACATTTTTAATTTATAGGTTAATTGCTCCGAAAAATCGCTGCTACTTGTCGCAGTGCTTTTATTGGAGCAGTCGCAGCGTAGCAGCTCCACAAAAATCGCAGACTGGCCCACCTCTAGGCGTCTGTGCATAGACAAGAGATGTAGGTAACCAGCGCGCATGCGCGGAACGCCGACCGTAGCGCTGCGGCGGCGGAATCGCAAAACGGTACTTACTTAAAAAACATGCCTCGTATTTATCAAAAATAGTACTTTAACCGCAAGGTAGATTAAATGATACTTTAACAATGAGGATAGGTTAAAAACTTTATTTCTTCTCGCACGTTTTTTAATTGCTTTCATTTTTGAAAATTGTTGTATTCCTTTTCATAAGTTATTCGGGATTTAAATGGAAGTAGTTTGGATATGGCGTTTGTCGCCTCAGCCTGAATATCTGTTGGTAATTTACTTATTTCGTTTTGAGCCATTTCTGGCTCCAATTCAATCAGCAATCGACACGAAAGAGAATTAAAAAATATGCCTCAAAACTGACAACTAAAGAGACAGCTTTATTTATTTTTCAAATTATATAGAATCCAACGCCAACCCAGCACAATAATTTTTCTACTCGTAATAAATTCCTTGAAATAATAATTTCTGAGTTTTTTTTGAAACGTAACTCGCTATGAAAAAAATATTGTTTTATACACGACGATAAAATTCCTTTATCGTCTCTCGAAATTAATAAAATAAATTAATCTTTTCGGTCGACGATAAAATACCATTTTATCGTCTTGTATAAAAAATAACTATTATGGTCTTTACTTTTAAAAACTTTGCGACAGTAAAAAAATGGTTTCACCCGGAAAAATGTAAAAAACTATGTTTGGGTGACTTTAGCGCCCTCTAACTTTGTTCCCGTAGGTTTTAGAGGTTTGTTACTTAGGGATGAAAATGTAGAGAATTTAATTCTCTTCATTTTGTGTTCCATAATTTTTTTTTCTGTGGGACCTACGGTTCAGCCAGAAAATCGAATCCAAATTTTTTTTGAGTTTCCCAAAAACGATGGGTTGCGGGGATACGAATTGTCGAATTTAAGTTTTTCCAATGGACCACTAACGACTGGCAAAGTATGAGAGCGGGGGTAATTTGATGGGAGTCTAGACCTTTTTTGATGCCAGATTGACTGTACTATAGGAACGTTCAAAAAGATAATGTAGAGATATGTATGCGCAGACCACTTTCGACATTTTTTAAAAAAATTATTCAAAATAGAAAAAATATCCTGAAATCAAATTTACAGGGTGTTTCAAAAAACATGTGCCATCTCTCGTGGGAAGATTCCTCACGTAAAAATAAGATTTATTTTTCATATCAACATAGGTCCGATTCTGCTTTGTTTCCTAGCTACAGGGTGTTAAAATGTTAATATTTTTTCGATTTATTATAATTTTCTTCCAAGTACTTTTTGCGTTTTGAATTAATTTAAAAGTAAGTTAAAGTTACTATAAATACGACATATTTTAATGCTAAAAAAGTGTCGCCATATTCACCAGGGACGTGCATATGGGTTATCATTGGAATATTTTTCTAAAAAAAGCATGTACGCCACTGACTTTTTTTTATCTTGTTATCCAAATAATGTAAGTAATTTAGGGCCGATTAAAAGTTGTTTCTTGATATTTTGTTGATTTCGGCCTCCTTGATGAGATAAAAGCAATTTTTTTAATTTGCCTTGATCCAAGTCTATAATAGCAACCTCTCTCTCTTTAAAAAATTTTATTAGCATTAATTTGCGAAAGTTTTAAATAAGTACCCATTGATTCCTCATCAAAAAATATGAAAAGAAGTTCCTATAAACATGGGTATGGAAATGCATAGTTTTAGAGTTACAGGATGTTAAAACTTTTTAAAATTAGGTTTTTTGTAATTATCTTAAATACCATAATTTTTTATTTGAAATTGCTGTAGGTTCGACGAATAGTTATAATAACTAATAGTAATAATATTTAATAATAAATTAGCTAAAATATACAATTTATTAATTTCATTTTATTAATTTTGATTAAATAACATTGTGTTTATCTCATCAAGGAGGCCGAATTCGACAAAATATCAAGAGATAACTTTTAATTAGCATTAAAGGGCCTACACATTTTGATATCAAAAGAAAAAAAGTCAGTGGCGCACATGTTTTTTTTGAAAATTATTCCAGTGATAACCCATATATGCTCGCCCCTGATTAATTTATCGACACTTTTTAGCATTAAAGTATGCAGCATTTATACCAACAAAATTTCGTTCGAATCGCTAAAAGTACTTCGAAGAAGATTATAATAAATCGGAAAATTATTAAGATTTTAACACCCTGTAGCTACGAAACAAAGCAGAATCGGGCCTATATTCATATAAAAAATAAATTTTATTTTTACGTGAGGAATCTCCCCACGAGAGATGGCACATTTTTTGAAACACCCTGTATACTAGGTATTTACTATTATAGTCGATCTGTCGATACTTACATTGCTATAAATATCGTATTCTTAAACCATACAGGGTATTCAAAATTCTATGCCAAACTTTCTAAATGAAATATTTTTAAAAACGAATCTAAAAAAGCCAATTAAATGATTCAATACTAATTTATCGACTAGAAATACGTTTATTTCTAATTAACTTGGTTGAATCTAAAGAAGCGTTAATCTTTAGAGGTACTGAAAGAGAATGTAAATTTCCTGAATGAAGTAATAATTAACGACAAATTATTAGTATTCAGACCGAGCGACGTTCTCTTAACGAGTCACGAAAATACTGTATAATGTGTGAATACGTTATTCCTCTCCTCCACAGTATTTAAATTCAAATTCCATCAAAGCTTAATAGAGTTAGCGTAATTGTGTTAAGTAATGCGTTTTATCGTTTGCGATCAGATCATTGTTGTTAGTAAGATTTAAAATTAATGAAATATAAACAAATATTGTCATAAAAGTATTGAATAAAAGAACTAAGTAATTTAGTAATTTAAATACTTTATATATTTAAGACAAGAAAAACCTCTTTCTAACGTTAGTTAGTAATTAGTTATAATATAATACTTGATTTGCGTTTGATAGTTCTCAGATTAAAAACAGGAAGAATAATGATACAACTTTTTTCTAATAAGTAATTAAATAACGTATACAGGGTGAGTTTCCTACGATGTTCTCTATGGGTATCTCGGAAACTACTGGAGATAGAGAGTCTGTTAAATGGGTAAAGAATTGCAGTTTTGTGGGGTCATAAATATGCGCCTTTCAGATTTTTGAAAAAGTTCATGGCTTACTAGATATTTCGAAAAAAACAAATTTCGGCTATTTTAAAAATTGTCCCTAATTCCATTATAAGCTATTTTAGACAAAAAGTTTTCAGATAAAAGTTGTAGACAATCACATCCTTAATGAGACTGTGTCCTCCGTTTTTTTCTAAAGCCTGTCATTTTTGACATATGACACAAACATATGCTTTTTTAAATGGAAACCATAGTTGGCCATGACTTCATAAAAAGCGCCATTTTTTAAGCTTTTTAATGATATAAGCTATAATATCCAGAACAGTTGTGTCCAAGATTGTGTGACGTTAGAAGGACAGATAAAAAAAAGGTGATTAGATGTACCTACGTAGTTAGCGGTAGCTTTACCACCCAAGGTAAGGTAATAGGTTAAAACGTGCTGAGGACTGTATGGCATTAGGGTGGCTAAAATGTAATGTCGCAAGCGTTTTCCCCCTCAAGATTGGGCGCCTCTTGTTGTATATTATAGCCTTGCCCCTCTACTGAACCTCTGGGGAGGGGGGTCGACCGTTAAAATGTCCATTACTCGTGGGAACAACATGGAAACAATAAATAAAAACAAAACAAAAATAAAAGCGAAACTGCTACACAACGAAATAGAAGGCTCGAAAAGGCGAAAGAAAAGTATAGAACGAAACGTGTAAAAGAAAGTGAAAATGAAACCTATAGTCGACTACAGAAAGAAAGAGAGAACGGTTAGCAACAGAAACACCTGAGCAACATGATGCCAGATTAATAGCACAACGTGAGAGACAAAGGCAGCTGGTAGAGTCAGAAACACCTGAGCGTCATGAGTCCAGGCTAGCATCACAACGTGACAGACAGAGAGAGTTGTTAGCGGCAGAAACACCTGAGCGTCATGAGTCTAGGCTGGCATCACAACGAGAGAGACAAAGAGAGTTGTTAGCGTCAGAAACACCTGAGCGTCATGAGTCTAGGCTAGCATCAGAACGCGACAGAGAGAGTTGTTAGCGTCAGAAACACCTGAGCGTCAGATTGTAATAAATTATCAGGTAAAAAACCATGTAATAATGATGCACTAAATGAATTAAATAGAATGAGGAATATTCGGTAGGCATTTCCGTTAAATACTAAAACCAGAAAATAAAAAATCGGTAAAAACTTTTAAGTTAAACGGTTTTATCTTATGTGCACTGAAAACTAGAAAATAATAATAACAATTAGGTATTTTGAACTTCTAGTTCAGAAATATTTTAGTACTAGGCAGAATAGCTTTTAGGCATATTAGACTAAAATAAAAAACGTAAATTCATTAACTATTGCTGTAATACTTTCTCTATACTAAGTGTGGATTGCATCGACTTACTATAATCGTAACTGGAGATTTTGACAATCAATAACCAGCCGTGGCGGCTTCACCAGCGAACGCCGAGCTCATGATCTACCAAAGTATAAAGATATACTTTGCCATAGGTAGGATTTCAGAGGGGCCCCACGTTTTTATTTTAGTCTAATATGCCTAAAAGCTATTCTGCCTAGTACTAAAATATTTCTGAACTAGAAGTTCAAAATACCTAATTGTTATTATTATTTTCTAGTTTTCAGTGCACATAACATAAAACCGTTTAACTTAAAAGTTTTTTTACCAGTTTTTTATTTCTAATAAGTAATTAAATAACGTATATATAACGATTACGAAATTTATTTGAGTTGCATAATTATGTTATTATTTTCGCATTTATAATTAATTGTCAAAAATAATTACGATATGTCAATTTTATCAATTTTAATTAGTTGCCCCAGTATCGTATTTTTGTTATTAAATAATTACACTATATAATTAATTGTTATTGTAAATATTTTTATTATTTTTGTAAGTACTTTTAGCCAATTTGATTTTAAGTACTATTTAACAGTTATTACTCAACATATAACAAATCCAGCATGTTAATGAGTTGCATTATTGACCTGCATTATTGACTTCGGCGCATTCTTTGACTAACTGCTAATTTTCTGACTTTTTAGATTTAATAAAAACTTCAAATGAAGAACTTTTAAATAACAATGACATATTATGTTGATGCCTACGGCGCTGTGGGTTTCACTCTGTTCCACGATATTTGTAGTATACATAATGCGCAAATTCTAAATTCTACTTGTTTTGGACGAAATACTCAAAAGTATTATCTGTTTGCAACAATCTAGTGTTACTTGAAACTCTGATTTCTAAAAATTAAATTAACTGATTATAACTATGATTGATGTATACCAGTAGTCGTAAAGTATTAAGTGTAAAAAATTTAGTAAATGCATGTTGCTAGAAAATTACACAATATTTCACAACTTACAATTTTTAGGATCTAGGAAGATTACCCGAAAAAATAACCCGAAAAGAAATATTACCGAATTGCAATTGATAGAAATAAAAATTCCCCGAAATATCGATTTTTGGTAAAAGATCGCACAATAAAATCCAAACCATACCAAACAGAAATAAAAAAAAACTTTTTACGACTACAAATTCGAGTGCCATTCTTCATTTTTATATTTGTATGATGATAAACACAATAAATAGGTACAATTTTACAGAAATTGGCTGAGAGGACAACGACAATGACTTGGCAAATTATTGCTTTTTTCGGGCAACTTTCTGGTTCGGAAAAATTCTCAGAACAATTATAATTTTCGGGCTATTTTCCATTAGGACAATCTTTATTTCTACCCCAGTGCAGTTATGACATTCACCATGTTGAAATTGCAAAAATGTTTAGAAAGCTGCGACCATTGAATATAGTTAGCCTTAGTAACCCTTATTAACATACTAAAAGTCCCCATTTGTTCGATGTGTGCGTCATCAAAAAAAATCGGCCGCCATCTTGAATTTTGGTACTTTTTGGGAAAAAATGTAAATAACTCGAAAACGGTTTGTTATAGCGAAAAACTTCAAGAGGTAAAAATTAAAGAGAATAAAAAACTCTATTAGAATCAATGAAAAATAGTTTATTATCCTAACGCAATGACGTACAAAAAAATTTTGAAAATCGAGCAATTTTTAAAAGGAATCACCGAAATGCAAATTACTAATTTTTTAAGCTTATTAACAAATAACACATGGATATTTAGCTTCAATTGAACTGAAATACAATCCTTATAACATTTTTAAGAAATATTTTTTATTGGTGGGTTAATAATATTTCAAAATTAACAAAAATTGTAAAAGCTATCCTTTACTAAATACATGTGTACTAATAATGTGCCAAAGCAGTCTCCACCTTGTCCCGGTCGGGGCTATTTGCACTTAAACCAAGGTCTTATTGTTACCATTTTGTAAACAACTTGTTTTTAAAAATACAGTGACAGTTTGAAAAATTAGGCTACAGGTTGGAAGAAAAAAATAAAATGTAATGTAAACTGGCGACTTTCAAAACGTTGCAAAAAAATCCTCATCTGCGACACATCCGCTTTTTTTAGATCCTGCAGCACAAAAATCTGAGCTAGTCGAAGCTGGAAATACATTCTTATTTTCATTATATATGGTCGACATAGGCTAACAAAAGGTTTAGATCAGTTGAGGTATTTTAAATATAAAGCCCTTACATCTCGTCAGGTACTTATAGTAAAAATTTTGATTTAGCTACCTTACCTCCAACAACACGCAGCTGAAAATCATTATTATAGGACCTATTTATAAATGCAGTATTGGCTAAATAACGGAGAAGAGGCAACAGAATGTGGATGGAGTAAAAAAACGGATACCTTAGTTACAACAACAATGTCAAACGCAGTGACACCAGAATTTGTATTGAAAATGATTTACTGTAATTGCAAATCTGGATGTAATAAACTATGTACCATTGCGATAAAAAAAAGTAGTACAAGAATTAGTAGTCCCAGATGGAACTCTTGGTCTATAAGGATTTAGCCAACAACACTGTTTTTTTGGTTATCCCTAATGCATCTGCAATGTCCCCGTCCCTTAATCGCGTAAATATAATCGATTTTGCTCTGAATTTAAAGGCATTTTTTAAAAATTACGTGACACTGACACAATAATATAGACTAGCAGATTAAATCATATTTTGTTGTACTATTTTTTTTAATCGCACATGTTTAAAAATCAATATGCCATGTCGTGCTTGTGTGGTAACTGTAATGGTATTTCTTGCGAGAACAAACAAATATCGGTCGATGAAGAACAAATCGAATAAAATTGTAAATTTCATTTTTTTTTCTAGAGATGACAGTTTGAAAAGTTAGGTTACAAGTTGGTAAGACATTTTTATTAAAACGGTCATAATTTGAATTTTTGTTATTCGATTTGTAGGGGTATGTTTATAATGTATTTATCATAATGAAAAAGTGTTAAGATCTTAGGTTAAGATCGTAGATGATATTTATGTCAAAAAGGTATTCGCAAGTAGTTTATTACATTTTATTTTTTTCTTCCAACCTGTAGCCTAATTTTTCAAACTGTCACTGTATTTTTAAAAACAAGTTGGTACAAAATGGTAACAAAAGGACCTTGGTTTAAGTGCAAATAGCCCCGACCGGAACAAGGTGGAGGCTGCTTTCGCACGTTATTAGTACACATGTATTTAGTAAACGATAGTTTTGACAATTTTTGTTAATTTTGAAATATTAAACCACCAATAAATATTTCTTGAAAATGTCACAAGAACTGTATTTTAGTTGAATTGATGCTAAATATCCATGATATTTTTTAATAAGCTTAAAAAAATAGTAATTTGCATTTCGGTGATTCCTTTTAAAAATTGCTCGATTTTCAAAAAAAAATTGTACGTCACTGCGTTAGGAATAAACTATTCTTTATTGATTCTGATAGAGTTTTTTATTCTCTTTAATTTTTACCTCTTGAAGTTTTTCGCTATAACGCACCGTTTTCGAGTTATTTACATTTTTTCCCAAAAAGTACCAAAATTCAAGATGGCGGCCGATTTTTTGATGACGCACACATCGGACAAATGGGGACTTTTTAGTATGTTAATAAGGGTTACTAAGGCTAACTATTTTCAATGGTCGCAGCTTTCTAAAAATTTTTGCAAATTCAAAATTATTTGCACTGGCCTATTCGGTGAGTTGCTTTCGGTCAATTTTCCTTCGGCTATTTCTTTTAGGACAATTGTCCGGAATTTTCGATAAATTTGATAGGATTGTGATAGGAAAAAAAATAAAGCTAAAAGGGATTGTAATTGCCACTTCTAAGCTCATAATAAGCAGCTCTTGAAATATCGTCTGCTTTTGATAACTATATTCAAGTCTGAATTAAATTTATTCAAGCTGCATTGTTATTCTATGATTTATGATATCTGACGAAGATATCTAAAAATGTTTGATAAAGGACCGAAGAAATGGAATAGGATCGATATCATTTCCTACTGCTTTCGTTGAGATTGACTGGAATTATTTCCTTGTCTGAGGTGGCCTAGTTTAGCGAAGGAAGGAAGGAAACCCTATGAAATAGGCCAACGATATTATATCTACACTGTGACGCATATAAAGTCAGCGTTAACAGAACTATTCTCGCGATTCAATGCGGTCTTTTGGCTAAGTTAGTTGATGTAAATAGAAGTCTGTATTCTAGAATTATTTTTTTTTAAATTATAGCCCTACCTACTATTAAGAGTTTATTATGCTGGATTCAGAGTTCCGTAGCCGTAAGACGTAAGCCGTATCGTTAAGACGTAAGGGATATTGACCTTCACAATCACATGAATGCATTCATAGATCTCCGTATGCCGTAAGCCGTATGCCGTAAGAAATGAACCAATTTTAATTCTTACGTTACGTCTTATCGAATCGGGTGTTGTCGGCTAGGTTCGGTGGTACTCGGTAGCCATTTCTACAACTTTTATAATATATTTCACAGATATTTCACTTCGGCAACGAAAATATAATTGTCTGTGTCCATTTTAGTTCAATTAAATTAATAATAACAAAATAAATAAGGAGTATTATAGTTTTATTCACAACATTCACAGCCCAAACAACAACATAACCTATTAAACACGGTAATGCGCACGCTTACGATGAAGTCATCGTTACATCTTACGGCAACTAGGAATGGCTTTCCTTGCGTCTTAAGTCTTACGGCTAACGATACGGCTTACGTCTTACGGCTACGGAACTCTGAATCCAGCATTACGCTGTACTTTCGGGTCGCTCTCGGGGGTCGGGTAAAGCGGGTGTGTGGCCGAAAGAAATATATATTATATTTCAGAAATCTGCCTAAGGCTTGGCCCGATCCTGTCGTGTTAAGCCACACCCAAAATTCCAAACAAACGTGCTTTGATTAAGGCTTGATTACGGTTTGCAGAGCTTCAGCATTTGCCATAAAATAGCGAGCAATTTGTTACAAAACCATATATATTATATATCACTGTAATCACAAACCTTCAATCTACACACACCGGAAAAATCTAGGGATATCATTTTATTAAAGTTAAAAATAAATGTTTTGAATAAACAACCACATATTTGTAGGCCGATTCTTCCTACTTCGATTGAAACGAAGTAGTCACACTAGTTATTTCTAAATATGGGACATTTGCAGAAGTTATGATGCATAAGATGCATTTTTTGTCAAATGTATAAAAAGCACCTAGCATCAATTGTTCGAATTTAACCTGTACTGGCTATGTTTTTATGATAACTGGCCAGAATTCATTCAAATAACTCTGTTTAGTATTAAACGACATTATGGAGCGTAGACATCTTAACAGAGACGAAATGCTAAGGGCCATGGTATGCTCGAAGCTGAATTGCGCCAAATCGACGTAGCTAGAGCATTAAATGCAAAGCAAAGTGTAATATCACGATTAAGTGCACGCTACTGTGAAAGTGGTGATGTTGCGGAAAGGCACACAGGGCGACACCGCATTACTACCCCTCAGCAAGATCATTTTTTACAATTGTCGACGCCGACCGACTCTTACAGCACCAGAGCTTAGGTAATTCTCCAGGAAACACATAATGTAACCGTTAGTCCTGACACTGTTCGCAATAGATTAAGAGAGGTCAACTTAAGAAGCACACGCGCCTGGTCGTCAGTGGTCGAATGAACAATGGGCCAATGTTCTCTTCACGGATGAGTCACGCTTTGGAATTCATCCGGATTCGAGAAGGCTTAGGGTATGGAGAGAACCGGGAAATGTTATTCGGTTTGATCATGTTCAGGAAGTGCACCCTTATCAAGGTGGAACAGTTATGGTCTGGGGAGGGGTCCAGTTAGGCCGAAAAACTGATCTCGTTTTTCTTGAAAGGTTTCTAACAGGAATCACATATCGTGATTTAATTTTGAGCCTGTCGTGTTACATATGCCAATGATTTTGGGACAAACTTCATTCTCATGCATGAAAACGCACGGCCTCATACAGCCAAAGTGCTAAGTGAGTTTATCAATGGTCATCAATTAAACATCTTACCCTGCCGGCACAATCTCCTGAACTCAACCCCATCGAGCACATATGGGACGCGGTCCAAAGAAGAATTTGAGAATGGGTATGCCTCGTGAAACTCGTACGGATCTGGTTCGGGCCGTGGATGCAGCGTGGAGTTTAAATTTCAAGAAGAGACTGACAACCTGATCAGGAGCATGAAGAGACGATGTAGGGCTGTAATGAACAGTAGAGGAGGCCATACCCTTTATTAAGAAAAATGGTTTTATCTTTTTTTTTAATTTACAGTTCAGAATAAAAAAAAAAAAGTGTGTATTTTTTGAGTTCAATAAAATCATAAAATTTGAAGAATTCGGTAAATTTAGCATTTTTATTTCCAATACGTCCTGTAAACTATTTGTTTATTTTAATTTTATTATATCAGAAATGCAACTAATTAAATTACTGACGATGGGTGGATAAATATCCCTAGACTTTTCCGGTATGTGTATTTCCGTATTATAACGGAATTTTAAATTATGTTTTTATTTTCCAGAAAATTTAGTCCAAACATAAGGAATATTTTGTTGATGTTTAACTATAAAAATATTAAAAATAAAGAAGTTGTCTAAAAATGTTTTTTTTTTTTGTGTAAAAATACCTAGCCAGTTTTACATAAAACGTTCAATTTTGCTATTTTTTCGGACTACTTCACATTTCAGCCACAGAAATTTTTATTATTAGGAAACTAGTTTTTTTTCCGCGACTTCGTCCGCATAAAATTTGAATTCTATTAATATAAAGTGCAATATTTATTATAGCACCAAGTAGTGAAAGTAGCATATATTAACATACATAAATATCGTTTTTTTTTATCTGAAAAATAAAAAAGTTATAGGGGTGAGCCATTTTCAAGACGCACCCGGTATATTATTTAGGAAGTTAGACAACAAATTAAACACTATTGCAACAAAGTTTCTTGTACAAAATTATTATTTTATTTAAAGTTATAAGTGCGAATGTAATATACAAAAGTAAGTTTCATTAAATAACAAGAATTAATTGGAAAATAAAGCTACAAAACAACACAATTAACAAACCAGCCATATTTTTTTCTTTGAATTGATCCATCAATTTCTGCAGTCAATTACAGCGCAACATGTCTGATCCATTAGTAATTGGTCTGTGTAGCCAGTAAATAACGTGTACGCTAGAGTTTTACCCTTCTGGGAATATTGTCATTAAAACTTATGGTTCAATACAAAATATATATGTTCTCTTATTACGTGAAAATACTGGAGAACAAGTCCATGAATATTTCTTTTTAGCGCTTTATTTGAACATAAAACTGTTTGAGATTTTAAGGGCTATAACCTGTCACAAAAATATTGACAAGAGTTAATAGACTCCTATGATAATATTTAACAATCCATTAAAACTGGATGTGTCTGCTATAAGTTATGTCGTTAGTGATCTATAAGACTTGTAGAGTTGTTAAGTGACGAACAAAGGCATAGTTTAAGAAGTGTTTTTTATACTAATTACTTTTATAAATGATACCTCTTTTTCATTGCCTTATAAGGGTTAAATAGAAAATCAGTACCTAAACATTCCTTCTGAAATTGGAAGTTGGATACTTCCATCTTTACAGATAATCTTCAGATACGTTTACTATACTACTATTTAGCACTGTTAGCACATATATGTTTGATGATCTGAGGTTGTGATTCTATTTAATGACAATATAATTAATGTAATGAATTATAAAATATTAAAGAATAATAACAAAAAATATTAAAACATACTCGACAGTATTTTTTTCGGGAAGAGTAAACTACAATAAACCTAATACACACATAATATTGACAATTCATAATGGGATATAATGGTAACATTTGACCAAGACTGTTTGTTATGTAGCTATTATACTATAAGTTACTTTTTTGTTAGTATTAACTGCATAATGGGCAAACAGAGCTGTTAGAAATTTACTAAAATAAATTAAAGTAACCTTGCAAAATGTAACGTATATTTAGATAAGATGAAAGCTATATATAGTATTTTAATACTACAAGAAATAGTAGCAAATTTTATTAGTATGTCATTAATGTTTAATTATACTTTATCAGAATATATTTAGAGAAGCAAAGGTTAAGGACGTTTTTTTCAGAGATGGAGGTCCTTGACCGATAATTTTTCTGATATTTTGGTTTTCCGGTATGCGTAAAATAAGTTAAAAATAAGACAGTCTAGTTTTATACTTACGCTATACATACAGAGTGATCTATATTGTGTGTTTGGAACTTATTTATCGCTATTTTGGAAAATTATTTATTCAATGAAGAAGATATGATAGCTGAGGAAACATTATAAAAATATATCGTTGTAAGAAATAAACAAGCGGGTAGGTACATAACACAAAAAGAAAAAGCTCATAGAAGAAAAAAAATAGGAAAAACAAAAATATTTATCAAATAAAACAAAAATTAAAGTATAAACAAGAGTATTAAAAAAATTGTAGAGCAATAAAGTACGATGAGAAACACTAATTAAAAAACCATTATAGGCTTGGTGCATTTCATTTGATTTTAAAAATTTCGACCGCGGCGCTCGATACGGCAGAGATCAGAAGTTTTAGGTTCTGTATTAACACAGTCCCGGATACATTTTACGTTGGTCGCATTAAAATAATGTTAAAATCGTGGCTTTGTCGTAATATTTAAACATCCTAGTTATTACTGGTGCTGTTATTGAAACTACAAACCACTCAGGTGTGAGGTTTGTGTAAAATAACGCTGTTTCGGGTAGTTAAAATTAAGTGAAAAAGAACCCGTACTGGGCGTCGCGTTGTGTTGTGAAAAGTTCAAATGTATAAAATTGCCGAAAAAATGTTAACGCGTAAAGGAGGGCGTCATTACGTGGTTGTTGGGTGCAATAACATTCAACAACTCAACTTTCCCGGATATTCATCTCTCCCGAAACAACATTTTATGATTCACAGCTTCTCAAGAAAATGGAATGGCAATTCCACTTACAACAACAGCAACAAACAACAATCAACGCTTTATTGTGCAAAAAGCCAAAACAGCTTCATCGACAAAGCACTCACAAAACAAATAAAAGCACAAAAAAAATATACAAACAACAAAAAATACACAATACAATTCAAAAAAAATTAAGTCATTAAAATTACAAACAGAACATATATGGATAATTGCAGAACAGTAAGCAGTAAATAGATATTAGATACAATTTTAAGAGTTTTAAAATATTAAATACTTGACCTTTGACCAGTGTGTGAGATGAAATTGTTCATGATTAAATATCAACAAAAATGTCGTTTACCCCGCATATAGGGCTCTCTCCCGTAAGTATGATTTCAGAGCTTTGCAAAATGCGGGAAAGAATGAAAGCGACTTGATATTCAAAGGCAGATGGTACATTTTTTTGGCACAAGTATTGAACCTTTTAACCAGTTTTGAGCTCGCTGCAGATAAAGATCGTGCTCCGCAACCAAACCATTCCTAAGTGGATAGTTATGGGATGGCCTGTCGGGAATAGCAGATATGTGCTTGCGGATTAAGCAAACGGATTCAAAAATGAATAAAGAAGGAAGAGTCAGTATTTTGAAATTTTAAAGAAATTCTGGCAGTGAGTTCTACTGTTCAGTCCCAGTAAATATCGAACTGCTCTCTTTGAAGTCTGGAAAATACGATCAAATTTTTTTTGTTGCGCAGCAAGTACCCCAGAATGGAAGGGCATAACGAAGATGTGACTCAAAAAAGGCATAATAGACTATTCTAGAGGTTGATAAGTTGAGTTCCTTAGAAACTGATCTTAGCGCAAAACAGGCAGCGCTTAGATTCTTTGACAGAGCTTCGATGTAAAGTCCCATTTTAATGAGTTGTCTACAACAAGTCCTAAGAATTTCACAAAGTCCACGACGTCAATGGTGTTGTTATTAAGTACAAAAGGCCGTATAGTACTTTTATATGACAAAAACTTTAGTATTTGGTAGGTTGAGGCATAGGAGATTAGAATCGCACCAAGATTTAATGGTAAGTAAC
Organism: Sitophilus oryzae; assembly: GCF_002938485.1. Taxonomy (NCBI): domain Eukaryota; kingdom Metazoa; phylum Arthropoda; class Insecta; order Coleoptera; family Curculionidae; genus Sitophilus; species Sitophilus oryzae. The sequence goes on along the minus strand of NW_022146161.1, from coordinate 642,717 downwards.
TGGATATAGTATTATATAGTGCCGTAACATCTGGGCCACTCCAAGTGAAACTAGTATCGTCCTCAAAGAGGCAGATTTTACCGCTAATGTCTAGATTTGCAATGTCGTTGATAAACACCAGAAACAAAATAGGGCCAAGTACTGAACCCTGAGGGACACCACATTCTATAGGCTTACAAGAAGACATAGACGTATCAATCCTCACAAGCTGCCTTCTGTTGCCAAGATATGAATATATATGAACATATGCCCGGCGAAGTAGTATTTACAAAGAGTGCCGCCGGGGAAAGAACGTTCCTAAAGAACGTTCCTGGAGAGAGGACAGAGGTGTAGGTTAGGTTTTAGTGAGGTAAAAATCCCACATAACTCGTCTGGCACATAGTAGGTTTTACCAGGCGAGTACCTGTTGCAGGTTTCCCCCCTTCATCTCTAAATCTTAAAAAAAAAAAAAACACTGCCAGACCCTGAGGGACACCACATTCTATAGGCTTATAAGAAGACATAGACGTATCAATCCTCACAAGCTGCCTTCTGTAGCCAAGATATGACTTAAGCCATTCGAGCGGCACTCCCCTGAAACCATAGTATTGCAATTTTTTAATTAAGATATTATGATTTACACAGTCGAAAGCCTTAGAGTAATTACAGAAATTTGTAGCTGTAGAGTGATGGTTATTCAGGCTAGAGTATACATTATTTAATGAGGAACATCTTCTGACACTTAACTTTAAAGACGATCACGAAGTATTTGCTCAAGATTCCACCCAGACTATATATACTGAGTACCAGGATTGAGGACTATAAATCAATTTATAAAAAAACAGAATACATGGATTTAAATTCAGACGCAAAATTTGATATTTTAATTAATGACAAGACAAAGTACAAAGGTAGATAGAGGATAAAAATAGAATCGGTAGGACAGAGATACGACAGAAAATTTAGAATGTTAGAAGAGTGGTAAGGACACTCAACTTGATCTGATAGGACAAACATTAAGAATAAAAAAACATATTGGTGAAACAATGGTAATAATTGTATCTACTCCTTATATCTACGATAGTCAAATATGGGCTCTAAGAGAAGACAAACGTAGAATATTGGCTCTAGAGATGGATTACTTACGTAGAAGCGATAGAGTGTCGAGATTAGAAAGAGTGAGAAACGATGAAATTACAAGCAGGACATTATTAGAAGAAACAGTAATACAGAGAATAAAGAAAAGAGGTTTGAGTTGAGATGGATTGGCCTTCTAACGAGAATGGAAGACATAAGATGGCCAAAACCTGTATTCTAACGGTCAGAAAAATTTCCCAAATTTGTTATTTCAGTCATGTAACTATTTTATCTACTCAGCGTGTTTATTTTTTGTCAATAATGACATGTATTGACTATTTCCATTCTAAATATTTTGAGAACGGTTGCTCGTAGCGATTTTGACCAAGAGTCATTTTTTACGTAAAAAGTCACGGACATGTATATTTTTTCACATAGTAGTTTTATACAGGTACGAACGAAAAGTTATTACTCTTCAAAACAGTTAAAACACATGTATGTATGTGGTGCCCCCTACAAATAGGAGTCACATTGACATCAAATCTTTCATGTCAAAAAACTCCCAGACACCTATTTTCATCTAAATATTGACGTTACTTCAGAAATTATTTGGAAAAAATCGAAATAAACATGCAACTTCTACACCCTGTATCTCCGAAACTAAACTTTTTGCTACATACATTTATACGAACTTTTTTACTGCCGAACTTTCCGGAATACAGTTCGGACCACCCTGTATATAAAAGAAGATATGATGTCAATGTAGAGCCATAAATGAACACACGTTTTTTTTCTTCACAACTTTCAAAGTTCAAGGCACTGGGTATTGTGCATTAATAAATGGGGCGCCAGTGAAACTATATCAAAAGATTTAGTTTTGGAAGAATGACCATCACCCTGTATATCTATCCCTTCCCATGAGTTACTTTTTTCATTTTGCCAGACAAACATCGTTCAAAAATCAGTATTTAACCGTGTCTCGTCGTTGTTTCCAAACTTTCAAAAACGATTAGTTCACCGTCTAATTAGCCCGTGTGTCGCGTCGCCCCTCTTTAAACGGTCATTAAGCTTTAACTTCCGACAGAGCCACAGATCAGAGACTTCCTCGCAGCGGGGTGTACGGCATCGGAATCGATCGTAAATTTGAATTTAATAATCAAATCGTGTGCCAACAATTATTAACCGTAGACCATAGAGTGCGACGTAGATATGGTGAAGTGCTATGAATCGATATGTTGTGAAAGTGTCGTCACTTGAGGGTCGTCGCCTCGTGTAGTTTTACTTTTATTGTTATTATATTGAATGGGTAACATCTTTGAATGAATATAGAAAGTATACAACATATCTGATTGAAAACTACCGCAAGATAAACATGAGAAACAAACATATAATTCAGGGTAGTAAAAACCGTGAAAATATTTTTTCATTGTATAGATGACAGATGTGATTTTTTGAATATGACGTCTGATTTTCATTCTAAGCAACTTTTAATCACGTGATTAAGCTTGACCGTCACAGCGCTGCCCACTTTTATATATTTTCTTTTAATGAAAATATTTCAGAAATAAGCATAAATTAATTATAAATATACCGTATGATCGAATATAAACGGCGTCAACGATGGCTATGAAATGAAGATCGCTGTCATTTTATATGTAAAAATATATGGGAAATGTCAGCGATCGTCATTTCCAAGCCAACTGGACGCCGTTTTTTTTTCGATCATAAGGTATAAACAGTTACTATTTACATCAACAAAACTCACCTTCTCAACAGCACTTAAGGGACATAAAGGGCCATTACTACCGCTTTCCTGTTCAAAATATTCTAATAAAGTTGAGATAAGTTTTTTACAGTTATTAAGCTATCTTGTGCATTTCGCACTAAAAGAGGTTCTAAAAAGAACAATGTTAAGGTGCGTATTCATTATCCGAACGATCGAACGAACGAACGAACGAATGAAAGTGCGGTATATTTAGACGGGGACCGAACGCATGCGGCCGTTCGTTCGGTCGTGCGCTCGACCATCCGCTTCGAGTCGGTACATCAAAGGCGTTCGCCTGCGTGCGCTTTCAGATTTAAGGTGCGTATTCATTATCGAACGAACGAACGAACGAACGAACGAATGAAAGTGCGGTATATTTAGACGGGGACCAAACGCATGCGGCCGTTCGTTCGTTCGTGCGCTCGACCATCCGCTTCGAGTCGGTACATCAAAGGCGTTTAGACGTCATGGTACAAAGAATACAAGGTATGATCGATAGCGGCTCCAATTTCGTTCAGTTCGCGCATACCACCTGTGACGTCACTAGGAAAATAATGAATAAATAAAAAATAAAGGAAGTTGACAGGAGATCTGCATTTTTGAGGTTATGGTTAAGAATTGTTTATTTTTAAGACTTTTTAGTTTGGTTGCCGTAATTGGCTCTTTTATAAAAAAATCATATATCTACAATCTACAAGTTATCGTAAAATAAAACAAAGAACTACTTCTTCGTTTTTCTTGATAGAATAATAAATACATATTAATAAATATTATTTATTAAACTATTGTAGGTCAATTAAATAAACTGGTATAGATTTAAATAAAGTCTATAAAAACTAATGTCGATTTTGAAAATAGTTACTAACTGTCACTAGAAAACTGCCATGGCGATACCAGCCATCTTGATTGCTATTTTATTTAAAAATCGCTTTTTATTCAAAATCTGAGATAGATAGGTATAGGAAACTCTAATATAGTTTGAAAGAGCATTTGAATCTGCTTCGATTTATTTAAGAAAATACAGGGTGTTGCATTTGAAATAACAAAGTTTTTATGTAAATAAATCCTTAAAATAGATCACTAATTTTTGGTACCCCTGTATAAATTTAAGGAAGCAGTAACATTTTTCAGTAAAGTTTATTTCTTTGCCTTTAAATTCAGAACAAGAATTAATTCTGAAAAGTAATGTATATACAGGGTATTGAACATCAATTCTCTTGTGGCATGCATATTTAAATATCTTTAAATATCTTAAAACCAATGATTTTAAATATATTTAACCCGTATAATAAATGTCTTTTTTGAGCCCAAGAATCCAAAAATTAAATAAAATACCGGGTGTTCCATAAGAAAAAATATAACTTTGGTATGGATCTTAGTTCTGAGACACCCTGTATATTTCAAAATAATTTTAAATTATGCACATTGTCTCCCCACATACACTCATAAAGTATTTTGTTTCTACAACTTTCCGTTTTCGTATAATCAACCGAGACAAATGAGGTGCGCCACCCTGTATATAGAGCCATAATAAACTGCCCACCTTGTATAATTCCTATACCATTTAATAAACATATATATTTTAAAAATTTTGCTTACCTTAAGATACTCCTGTAATGTTTCTATGATGGCTCTACACACCTCCGGAACTATATGTGATATCAACTGTTTCGAGATTTTAAATAAATATTGAAGACTAGTATAAGAGTCTCCGGTACCCAAAAATCGAAGAGTGATAGCAAGTCATTCTGCTGCAGGTATTGCTCTTCGAAACATTGTATTTTGTTTAGAGATTTTATGTTGAATTCTATTTAATAACCACTGAAAATCGTCATATGAAATTCTGCAAAAAGTTGTGAAAATGTCGATGATCATCTGTTCTAAGGTCTTCTAGAATATCCACTCCACGGTATCTTAATCTGCTTTGGTATAATCGCCTTTCCCAAAAACGTTTTTTCGCCGTTGTTTTTTTGAAAGCAATTTTATTACTACATAACAGGCGCTAATTATTATTATTTCTTCGTCGCGATCCATAGCACTATTACCTCGATAGTATTGGCGAATGGTGAATCCACGGAAATTCGACAAGAAATGCGTGCGGTCACTAGCGAACATTCGTTCGTTCGTTCGTTCGTTCGTGCGGATAATGAATACGCACCTTTAGACTGCAAGATGCGCTTCTTCTTAGGCCGCCGCCGCCGTCTCCCTTCGGAGGTTGGCGATCCAACTGGCTATGATGGTGCGTGAAACCGCACCTCTGAAAATCTCAATTGATGTTCTTCCGAACAAACGACGCAGATCCTTAAGCTAGGAGTTTTGCCTTCTTCCCACTGATCTCCTGCCCTCAATTTTGCCTTCGATGACCAGTCTGAGCACCTTGTATCGATCACCCCTCATGATGTGACCGACCGACGTACTGTAACTTCCTTTCCTTCACTGTTGATAGGAGCTCTTTATCTTTGCCCATCCGCCTGAGCATCTCCTCATTTGTCACTATCCTTCCAGGATATACGCAGCATACGACGATACAAGTACATCTCAAAAGCTTTAATGCGGTTTTCCAATGTCTGATTGAGTGTCCAACTCTCAGAGCCGTAGAGCCATACTGGAAAGATGTAGCAACGCAGCATACGTATGCGCAGTTCGAGGCTTAGATCTCGGCTGGAGAAGAGGGTTTTCATGGAAGCAAAAGTACGTCTGGCCTGTTCGATCTTAGCTAAAATTTCAGTTTTGAGGTCGCAAGCGTCGTTAAGTTTAGTTTTGTTAACATTGATGTGTAATCCGTACTGCATGCTATGTTCAACGATGCAGTCCATCATGTTCTGAAGGTGTAGAATGTTGCCAGCCAGTACAACCGTATCATCTGCGAAGCGAATATTGTTGATCAGGGTACCATTGATTTTGATACCATCCTCAATGCTCTCTAGTGCCTCACGGAATACCGCCTCGGAGTAGATGTTGAAAAGGAATGGGGATAATACACACCTCTGCCTGACGCCCTTCCTAATTGCTACTTCATCAGATGTTTCACCATCTGCACCATCTGCATCTCTGCAGTCTGGTTCCAGTTTAACTGGGTGATAATGCGTAATCATCCCGTCATCCACCCGGTGATGCGACACACAGTCAAAGGCCTTTCTATAATCTATAAAGCAGGCATATATATCGACGTTCATGTGTCTGCATCACTGTGTAATAACGTTTAGTGTCAAAAGAGCCTCGCGCGTGCCAACTCCTAAATCCAAACTGTGTATCGCCAACCTGTCCTTCGCATCTGTTGTATATACGGGTATGAATTATGCGGAGGAATACGAGTACTTTGAGGACATGCTACATCAGGCTGATTAACCGGTGGTCATCACATTGAGAAGCGTTTGGTTTTTTAGGTAATGGGATAAAAATGGGTAAAAGTAAGCATTTTTAAGCTTAAAGTATCACAACACCTTGTGTGTCAACACCTGTAGTATCACATCTATTTAAACCAAAAACTCGTAATACAAAACTAAAGTGTCAAAACGAATGTCAATGTCAGGAAATAAATAAATAAATGCGGCAACTTGACATTTTTTGCAGCAGAGTTACCACCTGAATCCCCAGCGCGAAATTTAAATTCCAGTTAGTCAGCACGGCGCCGAATATGTCCATGGTTGGCAACAATGAATTTAAAAATCGCGCCCTCAATCACGTATCTAAAAGTTTGATTGATATCAAATATATTGTACGTATTTTGAAAAATTAGATCATTTTAGTATAGGACAAATTTAATTTTTGAAGATCTCAGACTGTGATTTTTTTAAAATTATTTTTTCAACAAATTTTAGAATCTTGTAGCTTAGAAAAAGAAGCTATTTCCGATTTGTTTATACAGACATTGAGTTTAAAATTACTTTTTATCGCCTTGTTAAAGTTTGTCTGGATAAAAATAGACCACCAACGCACAAGTTCAACAGTTGAGGAAATTTTGAGAAAAGGTCATTATTTAAATATATTTTATTGGCAGTACATTTTCTACTTAGCATTTTAAAATATAGCAATATACAGGATCCGGCAATAGTGCGTCGAGCATCTCTAGCTCCTATACTAAAAAAGTTAGGAATTTTGTTTAAGTGCAAACCTAAAGTATGTATTAGGATGTATTTCAGGAAAATATTTTAACTTCTATAGGGTGGCTCAAAAAAGTGTGAGTGGATCGGAATGATTTTTTTTAAATGGAACACTCTGTATATTATTGCATTTTTGGTTTCCTTTTAAATCTCTTTACATAATCCTAAGATATGAGTAAATATATTTCAATAGTTTCAGAGATGTTAATAAATAAAAAAAATATATATATTTTTTCAACCTTTATTAAAAAAATATTACAAATACAAGAACAGTTGTGAAATCAAAACTATATTAGGTATATACTTTAAACGGTCTATACTTGGCTTTGCGATAAATATCATAATCTTAAATCATACAGGATGTTCAAAATTTTACTTCAAACTTTCTAAAAAATAAAATATTTTTTCTTTGTTTTTTTACACCCTGTATATTTTTTTTTATTAGATGGATAACGTCAAAAAATGAACTTTTACAGCAGATATACACAGTATTATTTCATATGGCTCTCTCAACGGCAAAATACGCGAGAAAAATCATTGGGTGGCTTTGATAAAAATCTATTGTGGAAATTGCGATATGAAATATAAAACCGCGAATATCTGCGAAACCGTTAAAAAATTTGAAATACTCTAAATACAAAAAAATGTTCATTTTTTAATTCTCCATCTATTGAAAAAATAATATACAGTGTGTTCCGTTTAAAAAAAAAAAGAAAGAAAATTTTTTGGCGTAGAATTTTGAACACCCTGTATGGTTTACTATTACCATATTTATAGTAAAGTAAGTATAGACCATCTAAAGTAAATACCTAATACAGTTTTGATTTTAGGACAGTTCTTGTATTTATAATGAATTTTTTACGAAACGCTGAAAATTATATATTTTTTTTATTTATCTATTATCTCTGAATAGGGAATGCAATCCCGCACCAAAATCTCAATCCCGCAAACCCGCGGGATTAAAGCATATTATATTACACTTATATTGGCATATGCAGAATGTACAAATCTTTTTGTACCATTTAGGACCATAGATATGTCTAAAAATGCATATTTTTCGAAAAAAAACGTCGTATTTTCCTTAAAACAAAAAAAATTAAAAAACCGATCAAATAGTTTTTTCTAATTTCAATACAGATTAGTCGTACTTGGTAAAAATTTCGATTTTTTAAAAATTGTAAATTTGCGGTAAAAAAGATTCTTGACCAAATTTGCACACTCTTATAAAACATCCTGTATGCGAAAATTCACTAAATATTTTTTCGAAAACCATATAGCATCTTAATCACAATAGATGTATCTAAAACCTGGTCCAAACCGCATCCCAAAATCTTTTTTAGTTCAAGAGATATTCAACTTTAAATTTACCCTAAAATTTTGCTTCTTTCGATAATTATGTACGGCAGCTTATTTGACGAAATTGTCCACAAGTACTAGTTAAACGCTTTTCTTCACTTACGCACATACGCCAGAAAGAAATCTAACAACTAACCTGTTCGTTTCACTTATTTTTAATTCCCAGCGTCGACGCATCGGCTCGGAACGAAGCGGTTTGATCTTGATTGAAATCGATTCGGTTACCCAGTAGTAATGTGTGGATCCCGCAGATCCCGCACGGTAAATCCCGCAATTTTGATCCCGCGGAATCTCAGAGGGAGCCCGCATTTGCGGGATTGCATTCCCTATCTCTGAAACTATCAAAATATATTTACTCATTTCTTCTAGGATTATGTAAAGTGATCTGAAAGGAAGCCAAAAATGCAGTAATATACAGGGTGTTCAATTTAAAAAAAATATCTCTATCCACTCACTCTTTTTGAGCAACCCTATAGAAGTTAAAATATTTTCCTGAAATATATCCTAGAACATACTTTAAGTTTGCACCTAAATAAAATTCCCAAGTTTTTTATTCTACGAGCTACAGATGCCCGAAGCACTATTGCCGGACCCTGTATATGACAAAGCCACGCTTTTATTATTATTTCAATACGATCAACATCGGAACTGCGTGAAATATAGAGCCGGAAAGTTCTGATTTCTGCCGTACCGAGTGCTGTTGTTGAAATTTTAAAAATTAACTGAAATGAAACAATCTTATATAGTTAATTTATTTGCAATGAAACAACATTAAATCGTGCTTTATGTTGATTACTATTTGCCAACGAAAGGTCATATCTAGGCATTGGATGGTCGAAGTGACGAGCCCATCCACCTACACGCCGTTTTCCTACCTCCATTCTTAAGCGTTTACCTGTTCAATTGAGCAATCTAATAACCGTCCTTACTCATTAGCTATCACGCTTTCGCTGGGAGTTAGACAGTACGTCGACGACTGTCGTGCACGTGTCTCTCTAGTCTTAGTCGTCTCTTAAGAGTGCCCTTGTTTCCTCCCTTATCGCGAAGAGTGAATGGTGATACATGTGCGCGTATTCACAAGTGGTTTTCTAACGCCCTTGGGGAAGTGCAGTGACCTAGATTACGCAATATCTAAATATTTATCGGCGGTTACAGATATATACATATATACACACACCAGTCATCGCCCACATCTGTTCTAAGCGGTGGCCTAAACAAATCGTTATTCTACTGGTATTATAATGTGGTCGTAGTTTGTATTAAATCCATAAGTCTAGAATTTCTTTTCTATTTTTAGAATTTTAAATTTATTTCCTTTTTCAAATTCAGATTCAAATTTTCACATTTCGAAATCAAATTCATACACAAGTCAATAAGTGTTACACAAAATTGTCATTAAAAGAATAACGAAATACGAAAGTAAAATTAAGAAAGGATATTAAAAAGTTAAAAAACACTAAAATATACAAACAGAATATTTAAAAGACAATTAATTAAAAACTAAACATTAACAAATGTGCTTTGAAAATGAATTGTTACTTTTTTTAGATTCAAATAAAGTTTACATTTTGGACTTACGGATTTTCCAAAATAGGTTGATATACAGGGTGGTTCGAACTGTATTCCGGAAACTTCTGAAGATCAAAATAACTAAAAAAGTTCTTATAAATGTATGTCCTAAAATGCTTAGTTTCGGAGGGTGTAGAATACAGGCTGTAGAAGTTTCATTTTTATTTTGATTTTTTCAAATTAATTTCTGAAGTAACGCCAATATTTGGATGAAAATTGGTGTCTGGGAGTTTTTTAACATGAGAAATTTGATTTTGATATGAATATGACTCCTACTTGTAGGGGGCGCCACCTACATGTGTTTTTACTGCTTTGAAGTGTAATAACTATTCGTCCGTACTTGTATAAACTACTGAATGAAAAAAATAAACATTTCCATTATTTTTTACGTAAAAAATTTCTCTTGGTAAAAATCTCTACGAGCAACCGTTCTCAAGATATTTAGAATGGAAATAGTCAATACATGTCATTATTGACAAAAAAATAAACATGTTGAGTAGATAGTTATTTGACTGAAATGATAAATTTGGGAACTTTTTTTTTAATCATAAATTTTTCTTCGAAAAAAATTATGATAAAACAGTTTCTGTGGAACTTTTGGCATAAAAACGTTTCAAATTTATGATTTCAGTCTAATAACTATTTAGTCAACATATTTAATTTATGTCAATGATGACAGGTATTGATAATTTCGATTCCAAATATCTCGAGAACAATTACTCATAGCGATTTTTAGAGAGAGACCTTTTTTACGCCAATAAACGTCGTAAATGCATATTTTTTACTCAGTGGCTTTTTACAGGTACGGACGAAAAGTTATTACTATTCAAACCAGTTAAAAAATATGCATGTGGCGTCCTTTAGAAGTAGGAGTCATATTAACATCAGAATCAAATTTCTCAAGTCAAAAAAAGTCCCAGACACCAATTTCCATCCAAATATTGAGGTTAATTTAGAAATTGGAAAAAATCCAGATAAAAATGAAACTTATTTTTATTTGTAGAGTATGCTGCCGAAGTTTCCGGAATACAGTTTGGACCACCCTGTATAGTGAATTTATAACAAAACATTATTTCATCGGATTGCCATTGTCTGTGTTATATACAGGGAGAGTCTTAAATAAGTGCAAACATTTTTAGGGGTGGGTATTTCGACCCTAGAAACACGATTATGGCTTGGTGCTGTGGTCGAACTATACTACCAATTAAAATACTTTCACTTATTTCTGGGACACCCTGTATATGCCTGATTTAAAATAGAAACTTTACTAAAAACAATACGTGGTTAGCGAATCGAGTCTAAGAGTGTTAATAAATAGAGTAATTTTTTCAATCTGACATATTATTTCCACCCCTCTACCGTGACATAGTTTTCATTCAATCCCACGGTATTATACCGAATGTTCTTAAACACCAGTGCGTTATTTTCAACGCTTCAGAGACAATTTCCAGCCAGTAGTTCGACTGCGACGTACAGTATGAAATTTCAGCCGGGAAACTGACTTCCTGTCTCGTACTAGGACCGCATCGTGGCGGAATATTAATGGTGACATCTAGTTAGTCGGTTCTGTGGCGTATTCCGCGAACCGAACATGCTCGAGGTGGTCAGACGCATCAGTATTTTCGGCAGTGGCGTGCAGAACGGCGGCAGTCAGACGAATGTGCGACGGAGGAAAAAAGTGCGCGACAATGCCGTGCGAATCAGACCGCGGAGTTTGTTTGTGCAGCGAGCCGCTTCGGAGAAAGGCTTTAACGAGAGCAATACTTTTGGCGGTATTATAAAGAGAGGCCCAAATCATTTAGGTATATATGCTTTTAATTTTTTGAACTTCTAACAGTTTTTAAAGCGGACTTTGTTACTGCGAAATAACACAATGCTGCTACTGAAATAGAACATTTTCGATAGTCCATTAATAATCAATTATTTTATGTAAGAAAAATAAAGAAGTTCCTCCTATACAGGGTTGTCCACCACATACGACACGGAGTATTTGTAGCTAAACGATGAGATTTTTTACAAATTGTAAGATTTGGGTTGATAAAGGACTATTAGAGGTACAATTTAAAAATAATTTTAGAAGATACAGCGTGTCCCAAATAAGTAAAAAAAATATCAAAGTTGTATTTTTTTATATGGAACACCCTCTGTATTATTACATTTTAGTTTCTACGATTAAAATAAAGATAAATTTGATTAAGGTTTACTATACTTAAACCCTACCGTTTTTGAAATATATTCAATTTTGTGAAATTGCAGTAAAATTTTAAGGCTAATTTTCCAAAGGGTATCAAAGTTTTTTAATACTAAATATTTACTGAAGTTTATTTATTGATCAGTTATTGTGTTGCAATAATAAAATAATACCTTATACAGAGTGTCTAAAAATTTATTTTAAATAATTATTAGCTTTTAAACGGCAATAACTTGTTTAGCGAATTTAAATGGAACACACTGTATATTTTATGAGAATCAGATGCACACTTTAATTGTCTATCAAATTGTATTATACCATTTTTACCTATCTCTTTAAGTTTCCGTAGAAAATGCATTTTCTTGTAATTTAGAACTATTTATCAATATACCCATGGAATATTGACATTTTAGATTATTTTTGTACCAATTTTTAAAGAGCACAGATACTAATATTGTCGATATAATTCGTTTATTTCATTAAAAAAAAAAACTGTTTAAATATTTGTTAAAGAGGACCAATTAATATGATTCCAGTATTCAAAACTACATTAACTGACTGTTTACGTTGATTAATAATAATTGCCCCAAATACTAAAAAACTGAGTTTTGTATGTGTATTAGACAATGTGTGGTAAAAAAGTAACACCTTTAAAAAATGATATTTAATTTTTTAATAAATGCTTATTTATAACAACAGAGACGTTCATTTTGATAACTTATTATTATATTGATTTCTGACTCAAATCCACATTTATTTAGCATAATTTATTAACGAACACAATTAAGTATGTAATTAATTAGATATATGGACCGAAATAATGGTGTTATATTTAATTAATGGTATATTCTTTTATAAAGATTTAATAGTTTCCTTTTTAGCATACAAATGGGCTAGTAATATTATCGTTTTGCTAAAAACGATAATATTACTAGCCTGTACATTTTGTACATTTGTTGCTTTAAAAACAATCTAAAATGTCAATATTCCATGGGTATATTGATAAATGAGGTCTAAATTATCAGAAAATGCATTTTCTACGAAAACTTGAAGGGATAGGTAAAAGATGGTATAATACAATTTGATAGACAATTAAATTTTGCATCTGATTCTCCTAAAATATACAGGGCGTTCCATTTAAATTAAAGAAGTTATTGGCGGTTAAAGCTAGAAATTATTTAAAATACATTTTAGACACTCTGTATAAGTAGTATTATTTTTTATTATTGCAAGACCATAACTGATCAATAAATAAACTTCAGTAAATATTTAGTATTAAAAACTTTGATACCCTTGGAGAAATGAAGCCTTAAAAATTTTTACTGCAATTTCACAAAATTGAAAATACTTCAAAAACGGTAAGGTTTAAGTATAATAAACCTTAATCAAATTTACCTTTATTTTAATAGTAGAAACTAAAATGTAATAATATACAGGGTGTTCCATATAAAAAATACAACTTTGATATTTTTTACTTATTTGGGGACACTCTGTATCTTACAAAATTATTTTTAAATTGTACTCTGATAGTCATTCATCGAACCCAAAACTTACAATTTGTAAAATGTAATCGTTTAGCTACAATACCTCGTGTCGTGTGTGGTGAACAACCCTGTATATTTATTATATAATTTTTTAAAGATTTTACGTTTATTTATAATTTAATAATGAATGTTTTAGTAATTAATTAATTTATTAACATTAGTCACTCAAGCTCTTTGCTTCGACTGTTTAAATACTTGAGCATATTTTTCAACACATAAATTTCAAGAAATTCAATACAAAAACTCGAAAATTTAGTTCTTAAAAGAACTGTTTATTAAGAAGAACGACTATGAAAATCGGCAGAAAACGAGAATTACCCCCAAAGATTCAAAAAAAACCCGATATTATACAAAAAAATGACTGACATTATGATAATTGTCAAATAATAAACGACAACGTTGCTGATCGCGGCGCAATGTGACCAACATGGCGATAATAAAAATCGCTTTAAACTAAATTTTGCAGCTTTAATCTAAATAAAATATCTGTTATAATAATTTCCTATATAAAATAAAATGAAGAGCTGCTCGGTATCTTAAATTATACAACAAATTTAAACATTTTGCCAAAATTTCATTTTGTCAGGTTTATAAGCTTTACTGTCAATTTCGATATGATTGATGATGACGTGCATCGGAAAATGTTTTGCTATTACCGTATTTATATTATTTTCAAGAAGTATGTATGCGAACATTATACAGGGTGAGTCTTAAATATGTGCAAATATTTTCAGGGCTGGTAGATCTCGATCAAGAACGGTAAACTAATAGATTGCTCATCCTCATAAGACGTACGTTCGCCTCTTCCCGTGCTTCAGCTGACAGTTGTGACGTCATTGTAGTCCTTGTCATGATAGTGTGTATTATTAGTTGCCCTATGGTAAACTTATAAAAATAACAGCTGAGAAATTTTGAATTAATTATTTTGTCAATTTTAAATGTGAAAAAGGTGTCTTTAAAGTTTTTAGAGCTATAGAGTGTGTACATACGTTCATATTTTGTGTTGTGGATTGTGACAAAGTGCTTACTAAGTGCCTACGATATTGTTTATTAATTATTTAAAGCAAGATATGGAAGTACTCTAAAAGAATGCTTGCTAAAGGTGATGTTGGGATCTGCTGTTCTTAAAAATGCATTATCCGAGTATTTAATACGATTTATACAGTTAATTTTCTATACAGCATACATATAAGGTGTTTAAATAAATAAACTAAATAATGAACGTTTTTTGCATTCGGCAGCTAATAATGCACGTGTGTGTATTATTGGTTGCCGGATAAGGACTAAATAACCATGACAAGGACTACAATGACGTCACAAAGCGAGTAGTTTTCGCATGCCCCTGGCGGACACTTTTGGCTGAATGAGCAGTCCTATTAGGTTAGCTGTTCTTGGATCTCGATAAAAGAACATATTTTCTCTTTGCCTTTTTTTCAAATAAGTCCAAAATAACCGAATTACATATTTTATTTTGAAAATTTCCAAAAAAACTGATTTTTTGCTTAAATTTTGAGAACCGGTGGATCTTTTTGGGGTTTGCTTTCTTGTAAATTTAATCTACTGCCTATGTTGCCATATTATTAAGAAATTATGTTTTTTAACTAAATAATAAAAAAAAATCATTTTTTTCGCGAAAGAATCTCAATAATCATGTTTCTGTGGTCAAAATGTACTACCCCTAAATTAAATAAAAATCTAGATACAAAAAATAAATCATTTCTTTATTTTAAAGGTAAGGCGCGGCCTCAGAGGTCTACCCCGACGAGCCGCCACTGATTGAAACAGAAATCTAAAAAATATTTTTTTTTGTAAAATGCTATTGCATAGAACTTAAAAAGAAACCAGCTTATCAGTGTTTTTTTTACTCGTTAATTAAATTTGTCTATCCCACAAAAGATGCTTAACTTTTCAGGGGGTACATCTCCCACCGTCGCCAGTCATCAGAAGCAAAAATAAAAGGAAAAAGGAACAGACATTTAAAATATCTCAATTCATCAATTTTTTAAGCGTTAGAAAGTTGAACGTATTTTAAAAATAAGGAATACATGGAAATAGTCTTGAATCTTGAAACATTCAAAGTAACTGTACGTGAAAAACCCTGTATAATGCGTGTTTTCTTCGTATGTATTGTACCTATGTATTATTTCATTTTATTTAACGGAACATTCATAGTTATTTAGAACTGTTATATTATCTGTATAAATAACAATTTTCTTATATCTGGATTTTTTCTTTAGAACATTGTGGTATTGTTTGTATAGAAGAAAGCTAAATATGTACATAATTATTCGTTCATATTCAGTTAAATATTTTTGACCCACAGTGTAAATATGTGTATTAAATGTTAATGTTTATAATCACGGAAAAAATATTTTATACATTTTAATTCAACACACCTACATATTTATATATTTTGTCGTGTTTATGTGCCATATGTCTATTTTACGTTAAATAGTAAAACTTTATGATATTTATTATTATTTTATTCTATTATTAAACTCACCTATCCATTTAACCCATGTATTCTCTTGAGCATGAACTGCAATATTACAAATATAACAATTGAAGGGTCCAGGGGAAAACATGATAAGCGCCATTTTACTAATTTTATAGGAGAGCACTGGACGGCCGGTGGTTACCAGGTTCTTTCCGTGTATTCTATATTTTTACTGGGCATATATCATAGGATTTAACAACTTATTGCCCTGCAGAGTTAATACATTTTGTAGGGACCAGTGAGACCTACTATAATATTATAAAATCCTAAAATTAAGAAATTGGAGCTTATCAAGTTTTTTCCCTGGACCCTTCAATTTTATATACTGGTACATATTTGGAATAATCTTATCTACGTCATTATTAATTAAAACAACGTTTTCTCAACAATTAAAAATCGATTTAATAAATCTGCCTGTATAATTTACACTATTAAATTAGTTTATTCATTTGGCAGTTAGATAGAGAATAGGTCATATTAATTTCATAATAATTAACCTGACCTATTCTTGTTATTAATAATATATAATTACAGGTTATCTCAAAAACTATTTTTGAGCTAGTAGAGCTAATAAAATAAGAAATTTGTAGAGCTAATAAACTAAGTTTAATTCTTTTGACTCTACTGTCTGTAACCTGATATCCAACATTTCTCCTTAAGAAATTATTTAGTAATCAGTGTCTCTTATAAAAATAACCGATTTTTTTTTGGTTTCAGTGATGTACCATCGACACCCCACGTGAGCCAGGGCTCACCTGTGAGGTGTCCCCCGACCAAGCCCAGCATGGAGAGCCCGAAAAAGTCACCACAAAGCAGCCCTGCACCCGATAAATCCACCTTCAAGGTACAGATAATTAGATTACAGTTGAGGGTTGGAACCTTTGGTGTTACACAGCAAAATAAAATTACACTAAATCACCACAATACACCAAAACACTTTTACTTTTACACTGGACGCGCGTTTCGCTAACCATGTTAGCATCATCAGCAGATGATTATAACCTAAAGTACAATCTACAAGTTGAGCGTTTATATACTCGCCCAGTAGGTACCGAGTGGGCCTGGCAAAATCTAGCCAACCGAGTCAGAGCCCACTGAGCGTAACAGTTAATTTCCGCCACTAGAGTAGTAGGAACAAAGAACTTGAAGGAATTGGACCGTTGACTCTGTTCATACTATCTTTACATTTATTAATTCTGATGCTTTCATATGTATCTAATTGCCTGTAATTTGAGACTTGTTTAATTAATTTTAAATTATTAAGATCTATACAATGTTCTTTATCAACAATATGTTCGGCAACGCAAGATTTATCCGGTCTACCATATCTGATCTGAGCTAAAATGTTCTTTAAATCTAGTTAATATTGATCTTCTAGTTTGCCCAACATATTTCTGATTACAATCTTTACAAGAAATTTCATAAATACCTGACCTTTCCAGTGGAGGTGTTTTATCCTTTTGATTACCTAA
This sequence comes from Sitophilus oryzae, assembly GCF_002938485.1. Classification (NCBI taxonomy): domain Eukaryota; kingdom Metazoa; phylum Arthropoda; class Insecta; order Coleoptera; family Curculionidae; genus Sitophilus; species Sitophilus oryzae. Next base: position 625,164 of record NW_022146161.1, on the reverse strand, counting down.
TAATTGTTGTAATTTATTATTAGCCCTATACACAAGTTTATAATTGACATTCTTAAAAAAATTCCCTTTTAGACCACGGATAACTCTCTATCAAACGGTATTGAAAAATATTTAGACGTATCTTTCTCCACTTGAAAAGTCGAATTTTCAGAAATCATTAACCTATACCTACGTTTTCTAATTAATATATCAACTAGTGAAGGAGAATATCCATTACACTCAGCTACATTCCTAATGTAATCTCTTTCTATTTCATATCTTTCGTTGGAAAGTGGGAAACTAAGTAACCTATGAACTAAGAAATTTAAACTAGCCATTTTATGTTCAACACTATGATGTGATTCATTAGGAATATATCTGCGTTTGGTGGTATTTTTCCTATAGATATCAAATTCCAGGCAATTATTAGTATTTCTAATAACTAATACATCTAGAAATGTTAATCTGTCGTTGTTCTCAATTTCATGCGTAAATTTAATGGAAGGAAAAGGATTATTTAACTTAGAAATAAAATTATCTATGGTGTCTGAATGTGTGTCAAAAACAACACAAATATCATCCACATACCTAAACCATACTCTTGGAAAATACTCAAACTGATTCTTAGCCTGCACTTCAAACCTGCTCATGAATAAATTAGCCAAAAATGGAGACAATGGATTACCCATTGCTGTACCTTCCCGCTGTTCAAAAAAGTTGTTATTAAATTGAAAACAATTTTGTTTCATACATAACGATGTAAGCTCAATATATTCAATCACAGTTTTGTTGTCGAGACCATTTGCGTTCAGTAATTCCTTCAAGTAGCGTAAAGTATGTGCAATTGGAACACTTGGGAACAACGAAGGTACATCAAAGGAGACCAAAATTTCACCTTCATGCAATGTTATATCTTTAATTTTGTTAATGAATTCAATATTATTTTTAACTGAGAAAGAAGGTTCATGATTAGGGAAATTTTCGAACTCCCTTGATAACCATTTTGCCAAATTATAAGTCGGAGAACCTACAGCCGAAAACATATACACAGATAATTAGCTCTAATAAATTTAAATAATAAATTTCGGCAGAGACGGCTTCTGAGGCCAGCTTTACATCTCCGACATCATCCGTACTGGCGCACTCAGTGATGAGGTGTTCTGGTGTTTCCCCATTTTCCCCACAGAATCTACATTCTCCGTTGTTTCTCAGCTTCAATCTACTGAGATGTTCGTTGAGGAGACACTATCCTGTTAGAAACCTCGTAACAATTCGAGGATTGTTCTTACCAAATCAAGGAAAATCTTTGATTTTTCACGGTCGTAAATTCTGAGAAATTTTTTCGAGTGTTTCGAAACGGTTTCCTCCAACGGTCTAGAAGGATTCCCGTTCCAAGTAACGGATGGAGTTTTCCAGGTTCTTGGTTTTCACTTGGAAAAGCAGAACGGTTCTGGTCCAATTAATGGAGTGTTCGCTCTTTTTCTAGCTAGATCGTTTGTTTTTTCATTGCCTTCTATCCCTTGGTGAGCGAGCATCCAGAGTAGGAAGACCTTATTTTCTTTTCCGAATTTGTTCAGCTTTTCCAGGCATTCGTTGACCAACTTCGAATTGATGGTTACTGAGTTGATCGCTTTGAGTGCTGCTTGACTCTCTTTTTCGGCTTTTTTCTAGATGATACTTTTTCGTTTTTGTTTTCATAACATTTGACAACTTACGACAAACCACGACGTTTCAGATAGTTTATTCACTCTTCGTTATCAAGTAGATAGTAAAACTAATCTACACAATTTATACATTGGGCGGTAGTTACTCAATCGTAAAAAATAATTTACACATGATAGTACGAGATCTAGCAACGTCGGAAAAACAAGTATTTTAAGAGGTCTGGTCTTTGATAGATCTTTTAGTATGCTCTCTAGAACAGCATGCGGCCCGTCTGGCTGCCGGTATACGTTGCTTTCCCTACTGCGCATTGAAAGAAGATTCTATATTTTTATTAGTCCCTTAAATTCTAGTATTGAATATAAATCGAACATGTCTCCATAGCGCAGTGCGTAGAATTTCCGACCACAAACCGATGATTCAGAGTTCGAATCCGGGTCAGGGCAAAGACTTTTAACATTGAAAATGTTTCTGTTATCCTATATAAGGGAGCCCAAATCGAATTAAAATGCTACATTTGCCACACCATGACGTCATCACGCGTATACGTATAGGAAATCTAGGCGCGGCGGCGGCAGTCGGACATCGCTAATTGTTTATTGATATATCTTTATTAGTTTAAAAGCAAAAAATATGGGGTTTGCTTTGTTACCTTGTCCAAGACATAAGCGAAAACTTATAAATTGTTTCTTTTTTTCATTTAGGCTTCTGTTTTTCGTTAAATGAAAGTTATATTTAAAAAGTCCATTTTTAAACCAAATTTTCGCATGATTGAAATGAGTTATTCATGTTTAAAGTTTTTTTCGGTCATAAGCGCTAATGGAAATGTTTTTTTGTAAATAATTATAAAAAATTACTCCCTACTGAAGACTTTATTTTGTACTGGATCCAAAAAATAAGTATTTGTTTTTCTCTATACAGTGGTATTGAATATATCGATTTTTGATGATAGTGCCCTTTTTCCCAGTCTAATTTTGTACTACTTTTGGAATAAGGGTCCCCATATCACGTATTTTGTACTTCCTTCCCTGAAAAATTCAGCTTGTGATACCGAAAGTAGGATACATATATAAAAGCTCTTTTTTATATATTTTTTTGTTACATCCATCCCGCCGAAACCCGCCTCACCAATCTTGATGATTCTTTTTTTTTAAATGAAAGGTATATATGTCTAGATTTGTTATGAAGTATTATTATATCGTTTAATCGGTATTTCTTTATGTAAAACGAATAAATATTAAAACATACCTGAAAAACACCTACACAAAATACCTCCAGAAATCAATTATTTGTCATTGTCAATGGTTTGTCAGTTAGATTATAGAGATTATATATCAAGTTTTTAGATATTTTAGGGGTCAGTTCATACCACTAGCTTTAGATACATCAATATTAGCACAAAGGTTCGTTTACAGGACATTAGTGATTAGTGAATTAGTTATGCAAAGCGATTTTAGAAAATTCATCCTCTTAGAGTGTAAAATTATGTCGAACGATTTGTTGTATGAAAATCGTTTACTAGAAGAAATGAAATTCTACAGAAAGAAGAATAAGAAGAGATTTTTGAAATTCATCAACCAAATGGGTAAAGTTAGTAAAACATTATATAAACCTTCGTGACCTCTGGATTATACACATAAAAATTTGCACAAAGGATCATTTAAAAGACATGAGTTAATTATTTGGACATAGGAATTTATGAAATTCATACCCTTAGGGAGTAGAATAGGAATGAAAGTTTGCTGTACGAAAATGCATTACTATAACATCTAGAAGTATAATATATTATACAAGGGTTTATTTAGTGACATCAATAATATAGACAGATTATTTCTTCTTCAAATCATCCTTCTAGGAATAAAAAAATAACATAAAAGAGAGTATTAGTGCTCTGGAAAAATAAAATAAAATCAGGGAGTATATCAAGAAAAACGACAATTATATGTCAAAGATATTTATTTTAGTATACAGTTTATATGGGACCATAGGTAGGAGTTCTATCCATAGAGGGTAAATGTCATTTTACTATTTATTATTTTCGAGAGATTTTCTTTTTGAGATTTTGCAAAATTTCGACTTTGGTTCGAGTTCTAAAACACCCTATATATAATTATTAAGACATAAAAGCCGTCACAGAAGAGCGCCATAAACTTCGTTATTTAACATTCATCCATAACGTTCGTTATTTAAACATATGTATGTAATACACTCATATTAACACTAATCATATTTTTACGTTTTTATTCATCATTTTCAATGCCCCCCCCCGGTTGCATCTTTGTAAAGGACTGTGAATTTTTTATTTTATTTTCGTTTATATTCTGATGGTAAAGTATTAAATACCTATTTGTTTTTTTTTTTAATTACCAGAATTATTTAATACTTTACTATCAGAATATAAACAAAAATAAAATAAAAAAGTCTTTGCCCTTACCCGAATTCGAACTCTGAATCATCGGTTCGTGGTCGGAAACTCTACGCACAGTGCTATGGAGACATGTTCGATTTATATTCAATACTAGAATTTATAGGACTAAATTAATAAAAAATATAGGATCTTCTTCCGATCCGCAGTAGTGAACGCAACGGGTATCGGTAGCTAGACGGGCCGCATGCTGTTCCAGAGAGCATAGTAAAAGATATATCAAAGAGTCAGACGTCTTAAAATTTCTCGAAAACGTTGCTAGCTCTTAGACTATGATATTCTACCACAAGGGGCTTACATAGACATGCAGGTATAAATAAACCAGATGGGCTAAATTTCAAATTCTTATTCTTATAGTTAACAAAATTTTCTGACTTCAAAGCAAAATAATGACAATGGAAGACAAAACACTTTGAATTAAAATGAAACATTGTTTATTGAATTTGTTTAAAAATAACTCTATTTTATGATAGCAGGAATTTAAACATATTTAGGAGATAAGAAGGTAGATAATAATTATACTGATATAATTCAAAATAATACCTACAATAGTTTATTTTGAGGTTATTTTTTTTCATTAGTAATTAGTATGACTAAACAGTTTCTTAAAGTAAGGACAAAGAAGTAGTATAGTTTTGCGAGGAGAAAATGTATTTTATCGTATATTCTTTCTAATTTTAAGGTGCATTTACCAAACGGTGGCTTCAATGTGGTACGATATGGAGACAGTACGGATATTAAGGGCATTATATCCACCGTAACGGGGAGGTTGTCATCAGGAGTACGCGACAAAGGGCTGTATGCGATGAGGCTTACCAGACCCCCATCAGACGACGTAAGTTCATACTAATATAAACTTATATAGTGTATATTCACAAAACATTTTTTTCTATAAATAGCGTCGTTATAATTGATTTTTTTCATAACATTATGGCGATCATAAAATTCTATCAACTGTTTGTTTATAGTGAAAGAAATATCCTTGACCTGTTGACTGAATTTTAACTCTAGTCGTTTTGTTGTCTAATATGTTTGTGTTAAATTTAGATTTAACACAGATCGTTAAAATTACTCAATAAGAGAAAATTGCTTTATTTTTATTGTTTTTATTCATAACTTGTATTTTAAACATTATTACTATACAGGCAGGTCCGATCTGTATTCCGGAAACTTCGGCAGTATATTTTGCAGATAAAAATAAGTAAAAAAGTTTGTATAAATGTACGTCCTAAAATGGCTTAGTTTCCGAGATACAGGGTGTAGAAGTTTCATTTTTATTTCGATTTTTTCTAAATAATTTCTGAAGTAACGTTAATATTTGGACGAAAATTGGTGTTTAGGAGTTTTTTGATATGAGAAATTTGATTTTGATGTCAATAAATTCCGGAAATTTTTATTTTTTTAAATTAACCATAAATTGTTCTGTGAAGAAATGATGATAAAACAGTTTCTGTTGAACTTTTGGCACAAAAACATTTCAAATTTATGATTTCACAGTCTAATAACTATTTAGTCAACATGTTTAATTTATGTCATTGATGACAGGTATTGATAATCGTTTCCAAATATCTCGAAAACTATCACCCGTAAAGATTTTTCCCAATAGACCTTTTTTTACATGAAAAGTGTCGTAAATGTATATTTTTTTACTCAGTAGTTTCATACAGGTACGGACGAAAAGTTATTATAGTCTGTCCAACGAGAAGATCCTTGACAGTGATAGATGTGTCTGTCATTTTAATTTCAAAGTAGTTTATTTTATTTTACAAAGAAATAAGTTGGTACAACTGGAACGCATAGCAGGAAATTAATATATGTATTTAAAATTTGACTGACAAGTAACTTCAAAATATTGTGAAACTGCATAAAACTGAAAAAATGTAATCGAGTTATTTTATTTAATTAAAAACGGTATGTGCTAATACAAAACAAACAAAAACAAGACACCACATACCAAAAAATATAAAAAGAACTATTTCTTACTTTCAAGCTTTATGATATATGATAATATAACTTATGTACAAATACAAATTTGTAATATTCCGCAGGAATAAATAAAACAACATAAATAAAACAAACTATTTTATTAATAATAACACTTACCAAATTTTACACCTCACAGGTTAATTAATTAACTTTAATCTTAATTTTTTTTAACCAGTACCTTTTGACATTATTTTTCTGCAGTACTAAAATTTTACAACTGATATTTTACAGCTAGCTACTCCAGTTTTTAGTATGGGTTTAGTATGGTCCTTCTACCATATACGAGATGCACTTATCTACGACGAGATGGTATACGAACTTTATTGATAGTAACTTTATTGGTGTATCTGTATAAGACTTTCTGCCTGGGCAGCGAGTATTAACCATAATCTGTGCTCTGGGTTCTACAGTTAATTTTCACTCGATTTTTCCTCCACTTGACTTCAAAAGACACAAAACACACGTAATAACACGAATCACAATGCACCATCTTCCAAAACGCAGGGTATTTGACAAAAGTTGTCACAAAATTATAACCTATAATTTGGCAAGACTTTGACAAATGTCAAAAATCTAAAGGCGAGTTCATACGCATCGGCGTCCGTTTGTCGTTCATCGTTCCGTCAAACCAATAAGATTGAAATACGATCTGTCATTTTTGAAATAAACCAATAAAACTGGTTAAAAACAACAAGTGACAACGCATGACGAATTTATATTTAAACCCATCCATAGTTAACTTAAAAATTATTAGAAACTTTTTTTAGTAAAATAAATAGATTGGTATGGGACGTCATCGCTTTTCTTCTGTCATCGTCTGTCGAAATCTTACCTGAGAAAAAAAACAGAGTATACACTTTAAACCAGTTAAAAAATATGTAGGTGGCGCCCTCTACAAGTATCAGTCGTATTGACATCAAAATCAAATTTCTCATGTCAAAAAATTCCCAGACACCAATTTTCATCCAAATATTTACGTTACTTCATAAATTATTTGGAAAAAATCGAAATAATTGAATAAAATGAAACTTTTACACCCTGTATCTCCGAAACTAAGCATTTTAGGACATACATTTATGCGAACTTTTTTACCTACTTATTTTTTTCTGTAGAATATGCTGCTGAAGTATTCGAAATACAATTTGGACCACCCTGTAGATATAAATGTTTATAAACAAAACGTAATTGGAAGACTAGAAGGCTCGGAATTGAATTTTGTCGCACCTTCTAAGTTATACCCGACAGAAGAAGAAAAAATTAAATTATATGGATCAAATAAAACCAAAATACTTCTAATCTATATATTTTTGCAGATATATTGGCTACACCAAGACCTTACCATGCAACAAGTACACGACAAATACTTGCGGAAGCACCCCAATGCCGAATGGCGGTACGAACTTAGAATTAGGTATCTTCCAACTAGTCTTCGAAAGCTCTTTGATAAGGACAACGTCACTTTTCATTACTACTATGATCAGGTAAGTACACAGATAGATTGGTCTGTATTTCAATACATGCGACAGAGATAAATATAGATTAGAGGTAATATTATAGGTTGAGAGAAAGAAAGACAAAATAAAAAGCGGCATATAGTGTTGCCGGTTTTTACGTTTGTAGAAAAATGTGTGTAGAAGAAAATAAACTATTTTAAAAATAAAAAAATAAACTTTCGTGCATACTACTAAAATAAAGATAATATTTATATCTAAGCTAAATATAATAAATTACAGCTGTAGTAAAATGAGCAACTAATTGTGAAAAATAAAGTTCCAACCCTAGATGGAACATTTTTCATAAACGCGTACTTATGCGGTTTGAAATTTTGATGCAAAACCCGGCAATACCGCATAGAAGAAATGTACCAACCCAACTTTTCCATGATTTTCCATGCTGTCCATATCACTGTTTTACACGCTAAAATCCAGACCATCACGCAGTTTCGGTGACCAGATTAGTAAAATTATGTTTTTATTAGTGAAACTGTTGATTAAAGAAATAACAAGATGCCCAACCTTATGGGCGATTTTGTGACACAAAACATGCCCGAAATTTAATTTAGCTCTGCGCCGCTGCACGCTAATAGTCGTTTACAGCGCAGCGGATAAAGAATACTGTATCGTAGTTCTTCTTTCAGCTGACAGAGTGGGTGGTTACTGGAGACAGTGTTGCCAAAACTGCAGATTTAATCCGTAGATTTACGGATTTTGGGTACAGTACGTTAATAAGGATTTCCTATATTAACCAATTTAATATAACAGTATATGATTAAACAGAGAACGGCGTTAGAGTTGGCTTGGAAATGAAGATTGCCGTTATTTTCTAAGTAAAAAATTATGGTAAATGTCAATAGTCGACATTTCCAAGCCAACTAAACTACTTTTTTCGATCATACGAAATATTCAGTACCTATAAAAGAATTTTTATTTTTGTTGTTTATTCTATATGTATTTAACACGAATAAATTTTCAGTACATAAACGCGGATTTTTCATCCAAAGATATTTTCGTCAAACGTATCACAGATATTGTACATTTTAATATGGCAACACTGTCGCTTTCAGTTCCACACCGTCTTCGATATGTCTTCGCTAGCCGAATTAGAGAAAATGAGTGTTTAATGCGTTGGCCGCAGAATGAGTAGGGGCTCCACCATACAGCACTTGAGACGTAAGGGGAAATCAAATCAGTCTTGTCACGAATGTGCCCATTAGATTGCGTATCTTACCAATTCTTTCAAGCAACGGTGAAACGTCATTATTATTCGTGTTTTAAATCTGAGGATGATGGTATGCCGCATATGTAACTATTTTTGAACCTGTCCCATATTAGTAATAATCCCACTGTAATTCAAGTCTTGACTCTGTCCTGACAATATATTTCCAGATTTATACGTTTTGCATAAAGCTAATCATAAAATAAACATAGAAGGGTACCAAACTCAAATTAAAATCAAAAATTCAAATTAATTAACGAGTCAAACAAAATTGACATAAAAAGTTTGTTGCAATAACCTATTGCGTAGCTCCCCTTTTTAATTTATGAATATTAAAGAAATTGAAAGAGAGTACTTTTATTCAATGGTCTCAATCGTCCCTCTTAATCAAGGGTTATCCTTTTTCCAGGTCAGGAGCGATTATCATTCCGATCTACACAAAAAAGTCGACCAAGACGTGGCTGTGCAACTGTGCTGTCTAGAAATACGAAAATACCTAAAAGATACGCCCCCCAGCGGTTTGGAGAAGAAATTCAGCCTCGAGTACATCGAACGAGAAGTTGGCTTGCAAAAATTCATACCCGGCACTTTGCTAGAAAAAATCAAATCAAAATCTCTCAAGAAAAGCATCCAGGCCCACTTCAAAAAGAACGTACACATGAGCGAATTCGACTGCATGTTCCAGTACATGGAAACGTTGAAACACCACACAAACTTCGACCAGGAGAGGTTTGAAGTGGATTACGGAAGTAGTTTTACCGTGCCTGTGGAGTTGGTGATTGGGCCGCATATTGGGATACAAGCGTCGCCCACCAAGAAGATCGATTTCAACCAGATCCAAGCAATACAGACACTGGTCAGCGATTGCGAGGAGCATTCGAAGGCCACGTTGCAACTGAAGGTGGCCAGTACGCACGAGGTGTTGTTTTTTACGTGTCCCAGCGTGGACGTTGCGGAGAGTTTGGCGGATTTGATCGATGGGTATTGTAGGCTGCATTCGGGAAGTGAGGCTTCGATCTGGAATAAGAAAGGTAGGAGTATTATTTAAATTAGAATTGTTTATTTGATGTTTTTGTCGACGGAGAAATCCAGGTTAGCGTCTTGTGTAGTTGTTTTTAATGAATTTTATTGGTTTATTTGAATGATTATTAGGGTGAGTCAAAAAAATGGACTATTTTTTTCACTTTATGCTCTGAAAAAAAGGTTGGTAGACACCTCAAAAAATTATCTCCAAGTATGAGCTCTTAATTTTAATAGGAAGGTTCTCCGCCTTTCAGTTTTCTATTTTTTTCCTTAATATTAGAAAGAAAAATTCATATCTCGGTATCTACTATTTGGAAAAAGTATATCTAAATATTTATTTGTAGGAAATTGAATTCTCCACAAAAAATATCTTACAATTTTTTTGTAAACCTCACCGTTCGAAAGTTATTAAAGGTTGAAGTTTGATTATTTTAAGGCAGATTTCTTTTTTCTTATGAATCTGATAACTCGTTAACAAAAAATCAGTATGATAAGCGCAACTCATGGTTTTGTAAGAAATTTACTGCTCTACAAAATTTCTTTTCGATCATGATCATACGGTACTATAAAATAAAAACTATATATTTTTTCTTTTTTTAATTTTCTTTGACTTTTTTATTATATTTTAAGGTTTTAAAATCTTGGTTTTAAGTCAGTAGTAAACAAAACGAAACTTTTGTTTACATTTTGTTTAATGATTGACGTTTCGACCATTTTAATTCGGTCTTCTTCAGAATCTATAATATACAATACTATTTTATCATTAACAATGTGTTTAATATATAATTTTTCTTATCACAAACGTAGAACATATTTTATACGTATATTATAGATTCTGAAGAAGACCGAATTAAAATTGGTCGAAACGTCAATCATTAAACAAAATGTAAACACAAGTTTCGTTTTATTTACTACTGACTTAAAACAAAGATTTTATTTAGATTAAAAAACTATAAATAGAAGTTTTATTTCACTATTTTTCATATCTAGCTTTGTTTTTAAAGAACAAATTTAACCCTTTTGAATGATACCAAATTTGTTAAAATCGGTCAAGCCAAGAGTCATGTAGTATATTTTATCCCCATCTTCCACTCTATTTCACTAATTTTATGTGGTTTGTTAAGATCTAAATATATTAATGTGTGTTTGGTTAGGATCTAAATAATATTAATTTCCATCATAAAACATAAAATATAAAAAGTTGCATAAAAATATAAATAGTATAATACTTTATAATTTTTTGAAATGCCGAATGAATTTGACTAAATTTGAATAAACTTCTCCTCGTCTATGCTCAAATTTATACAGGTGACGTGCTCTCGACCGTCGATCGTGCGACTCCAGTGCGCGGCTACAATCGACTTTCCGACAGGTCGTGCCGCTCGCGCCGCTCGCTCTCGCCGATACCCCTTCAGTGCACGCGGAGCTTAAGAATATTGCTTCGGAGACAGTCTTGATGGCATATTTTAGCGACATGGCAAGGCAGAAAAAGCCATCTACTCTTGGGGCTACGTACAGCATGATACGGACAATGCTAGAATTAAGGGAAAAGACTGACATATCAAAATATCACAAATTCGTCGCTTTTTCAAAACGCCAGAATGTAGGTTTTAAGCAAAGAAGTCTAGCATTTTTACCTTCAACAAATAAATGTATTAAAATCTTTAATTATTATTATTGTTAATCTTCTTGTTTATTTTTGTTGATCTTAGATAAGTATTTGATAAAGATATTACAAGAATAATTTGCTTAATTAAATGGGGCCAGAATTAAGGAAAACCGAAGGAGGGAAATGGAAGAGGGAAGAAATGTAGAAATACACTTTCAAGTTATTTATTATTCATAGGAATGGTGTAGAGTTTAGAAAATTATTCGTAATAAATAGTTATGTTCTCATATAAATCAACACCTACATTTACTGAGAAGTCTAATGATAGAACTAATAACCTACAATACGAATACATGGATTGTGTGTGAGTTTCAACAAATAGTTTGGCGTTATCTGTTCCATTAAAAGCACCGGAAAACCTAAAGTAGGTCAGTTTTGAAGCTATAATGCTCAAGAAGCGGATATACCGGGTGTTTTTCAAAAGTGACTCATCCCCCTCACCCCTATTACTTATTTATTTCTTTCAGATAAATAACGAAATTTGGTATGTTAGTATACGAGTATGTATATGACATAAATCAGGATTGATTGATGTTTTCAATTAGTTTTGGTCACTTCCTGTTTAATTGTTTAGTTTAGTAATAACAATAACATATTTTATAAATATATAATATTTCAACTGGTTTTTATTATTATTTTAGATTCTGCGCAAGTCAAAAACAGAAGCGGCAAAGACAAGACATGCGTGAATTCGACTGGTACGATGCTGTCGGAAGATTACGCTGAAATTGTCGAAGAAGGAGATTATTCAGTACCAGCAGGTAATTAAAAATTTGTGTTATAAAAATTGGGTAAATGTTACGTACTGCTTATACAGGGTGAGTCTTAAATAAGTGCAAATATTTCCGGGGCTGGTAGATCTTGAGAAAAGAAACGTATTTTCTCTTTGCCGTTTTTCAAATAAGCCCAAAATAACCGAGTTATTTTACTTTGAAAATTTAAAAAAATACGATTTTTTGCTTTTACTTTTTAGAATTATACAGGGTGTTTCAAAAAACATGTGGGGAGATTCCTCACGTAGAATTTTTTATATCAAGATAGGTCCGATTCTGCTTGGTGTCGTAGCTGCAGGGTGTAAAAGTCGTAAATTTATACGACGTTATCGAGGCGTAATATCTCAGAAACTACCAATTTTACGTAAAAATGAAAAGGACAATTCTTGTAGATAATTACCTAAACTTCATTTTTTATTCCAAGAAAAATTTTGTAAATTGTATACTTTGACAGATATTTGCGAAAAAACTGATTTTTCGGCTATTTGGGATTATTTTTTCGGTCAAAGCTGACCGGGTACGGTGTTTTTTTCCCTAAAACTGCTCCCCAAACAGTACACAATCCGCCTGAAAAGTCCCGGTCGACCTATTAAGCCGTGGTTTCAACCTTCATTTACTGGACTATAAAAAGTGTATTTTATCTACGTCAGTGAGTTAAGAAGCTCTTAACTCACTCATTTTGAGTGAGTTAAAAGCATCTTAACTCACGCATTTTCATTACCGCACTCCTTGTTTAGATGACTACCAAAGAGGAAAAATATTTTGTGAAACATTTATTTTGCACTAAATTGGAAAAATATGTTATGAGTACCTTTTCATTTCCATAGTTGTGTACTTTTTTTCGGTGCACCATTTTTCATAGTTAGAGTATGTAGGTATATTCATACTTCTGTTTCGATCTTGCTGGAAGCAATCCAAAAATGGCTCTGAATGCCTCTTCTTCAATGTCAGAGGGAATACTTTCCGAATCGCTCATTTTTTAAACTAGTGACATCAATATTATTTACTGTCATATTGACATTGCCATGCATGGTGTTATTTGAACAAAGGTATTAAGGTAATTGATTTTTAGAGGTATATAGTTAAGTACAATCATTTTTAAAATGTATTGTGTGTTTTTATAGTTAGACGTAGATAAAATATTGTACAATACACGCGAGTTAACTCCATTAAGATACTTGTGTGGTTACACATATCTTCATGATGCTGTTAACTCACTTGTATCGAAAATATCTATTGCATAAAGAAGATATTTTCATTAAAAACTTGGTTTAATTTTGCGATATTTTTAAAAGTTTATACAAATAAACCCAACAAAAAGTTATAAGCATTATCTACAAACAGTATTTTTAATAAACCCAGTTTGTCTCTTTCATTCTATGCATATTCTATGTCAATTAATAACATACATGTAAACACTTCAAAAAGAACATAAAAGGTATGGTAAATATAAAACTACAAACTTAAGTTGGTATATTTGAAACCGCACATTACATTTTAATACTGCGTCATTTTAATTTATTTTCCCATGACATGAAATGGAATATTTTTGGAATGAACAAACAGCGCGGAACAGGCGCTGTGCAGTCGTAATTTAAGTTTCGTGCGACAGGCTCTAATTGCCTTCGAATTTCGGAATTAGTTGGCGTTATCATATTACAGAATCGTAAAATGCTTAAAATAGCTTAAAATATGGTCATAGTATATTCTTCTGGGGACATATCTAACAAAATATGCACTAAAATTCAACAATATACAGTGTAACCCAATATTCTGTGGACATAGAACGACTATGGTAATCGCAAAACAATTTCCGATGCACGTGATCAACTTTGAGTGACAACGCTGAACCCGATGGCGACAGCGCTGCCAGATTGTGATTTGGTTTGAAAAAGTGAAAAAAATATATTTATTATATCATTTTTAAAGATTTTTACGTTTTATTTAATTACTAGTATTTTAGTGATTAATTGGTTTATTTGTTTTATAGCTCATTTTACTTATTACATATTGGCAAAAACTAGTCCATTATGAAGATTATTCTAAGCGTTATTAAGGGTTATTTATTTATTTATTGATGTACATCTTACAACGCCATAAGTGGTAATAAGTAAGAGGGTGTTATTAATGCACAAACTAAGAATCACAGAATTTAATAAAAACTTACGTAGAAATAATTTCGAAAGTGGTGTAATGTGCTTATCAATCAAACTTACTTCTTTAACTGCAGTCAAGGGTAATAAAGGACCTTTTTTGTCACGTTCTCGTTCAAAATAGTTTATCAGGGAAGCTACAAACTCTTTGCTTCAACTGTTTAAATGCTTCAGCATATTTTCAACACACAATTTCAAGAAATGCAATACAAAAACTCGAAAATTTAGTTCTTAAAAGAACTGTTTGTGCTTAAAAGTACAAATTTAAAAAAAAAGACTATGAAAATAGGCAAAAAACGAGAATTACTCACAAAGATTTAGCAACAACACGATATTATACTAAATAATGACTAATGGCATTAGGATAATTGTCAAATAATAGACGACAACCTTGCTGAAAACGGCGCGATGTGACCAACATAGCGATAATAAAATTCGGTTTAAACTAATTTTTGCAGCTTTAATCTAAATAAAATATCTGTTACAATCATTTGCTCTATAAAGTGAAATGAAGAGCTACTCGATATCTGAATTTATTCAACAAATTTAAACATTTTTGCCAAAATTTCATTTAGAATTTAATGAGATTTTGGTGTAATGATATTTTGCTAATACCCCAGTCAAATTACTTTAAAAAATGCCCATCGGTGGAAAAAATTCCCACAGTTTTGAAAATGAAAAACGTTAATAAATTTAAAATTTATTATTTTTTTATGCTTTTTATGAAGCTTATTGTCAATTATAATTTGTAAAATAATAAAATTCCATATTTTTGGGAAGTAGATTATTAAAGCATAATAGATTTTATGCGTCTCCATAGCTTGATGTGAGAAAAAACATTTTTTGGAAGTCAGCTTTGGAAAATAATTTCTTCCCTCAAAAAGTATGCGCAGCAGCGTTTTTTTTACAAGGGACAAAAAATGTAGTAAATACTAGAAGGACTATTTTACGAAAAAAAAAAAATCGATCGTTGGTGGAGTTGGAAAATATTTATACTAATATTTATATTCGGGTGAGGGTAGTTTGTACCCTTACTTTTTCTTGATTTTTGTGAAACTCAAATGTTAAAGCAGCAAAACATAGACACCTAAAATCTCATTCAAATCGGAATAACGGTTCTTAAAACGTCTGAAAAAATATGTTTTTTTTTTTGTTAAATGTGTTTATTCCAAAAGTGCGTAGGAGCTTTATGTCCACGGAATATTGGCACACCCTGTATTTGTGTTAAAAACTACGCCTGAATCACTAAACAATAGAACACTTTTTTGGAACAATTATAACTAAATTTTGCCGGTTATTGGCAACAAATAAAAACAGGTTTATAAACTATATTTTTTTAACAATCTTTTTGTCATGATGACCTATATTTGTTTCAGTGAAGGATTACGAACTGGATCGTAACCAAATAGAATTGGGAGAAATTTTAGGAGAAGGTCAATTTGGAGACGTCCACAAAGGCCTCGTTCGTACCAAAGATGGACACAGTGTTCCCGTAGCCGTCAAAACGTGCAAAGGAGATGCCGACACTACTGAGAAGTTTTTAGAAGAAGCTTGTAAGTACCATATTGTTGTTGTAATAATTGACAATGAGAACACTCAAAAAATGCTTTATTTTATAATGTTATAAAACTATTACAAAAGAACTAAACTTATTATTGAAATTCAAATCCCGATACAGAGATATTATTCGATATGCTTGCTCGGTCGATTGTTGGAGCCGGACTAATTTGTGATGCTGTTTTGTTAAATAAGCGTCTTTTAAAATATAATCAAAAAACAACCGTCTCCGATAGACTCAAATAATCTGGCACTGTTGTTTTTCCAACGAGCAATATAAATGAAGCTTTATATTTAAATAAAATTATATAAGGATTCTTGCCACTTAACTGCTAATATAGAAATTTAATTCTACGCTGTGTTTGTCATAATGCGGATCAACCTGCTCTCACTACCGGTTTCGGAGCCCTACTCCATCATCAGGTGAGCTTGGGAGATCCACAAAATGACAACCACAGCGCAGAGATAGTTAATTCCGACTTGTCGGAAAGTATCGGTTAGATATTAAGTCCCGAACGGGAGATAGCGGCCTGCGTGCAATGGTAGTACTTTCGTATCACCGAGGCGCAACTATCAATAGTAAAAGGATGGCATTATGACAAACACAGCGTAGAATTAAATTTCTATATTAGCAGTTAAGTGGCAAGAATCCTTATATAATTTTATTATATACCTCTATTGCAAGAAATTTGTTTTCTATTTTATATTTAAAACACCCATTTATTAATTATTATTAATGCTGTTTTCCAACAATTGTGTATATGATTTTTTATTGTATCCTACTTAGCTCCTCATTCTTGTTCTATACTCAATAACTCACTTTTATCCTTTTATCTTCTTTGGCCATCTACCAACTCCCATCAGCCCTTGTCTGTCAGCAACTTGAACTGCGTCTATAACCCATCATACCCCTGTTGTAGAGAGGACAGGGTATTTCCCATCCTCCTGACAACAGTTCTTGCTCCGAGGGTACACACCCTTCCACGGTTGGAGTTTGGATCTTTTGGATATAAACATCTGCGCAATTGTCCAAGTAACTTACTTTTAAAGAGACTTCATCGGAAGAGAAAAAGTAAATCATATCCTATTATACTAATAAATAAATAAATAAATGCCCTTATTGTCAAAAATTTTTTCAATTTGTAGACAAAGGTAAACTAAACAAACAAAGTAAACAAACAAGGTACACAAACAAACAAACAAAAGATAATACAAAACATTATACAAATAATATTCTCACAGTAATATGGTAAAGACAGGAACACAGTTCAACCAAACCATACCTTGGGCGAAACTCGATTACCAATAATCAAGTTAACAACTCATTTACCATGTTAATAGGAAAATGTGAATCATAATTAAGTTAATCAATAAAGTTAATATGAGGTACACATATTTCAATGCAAACGATCCTAAGTTTGCAGGCTGGTTATAAACGATCTGTGACGAAGTTGTCGGCTTGATAACTAGTGGTCACTTGACTGAACTAGAGAATTGACTTAAATATTTACAAAATTGTAAATAGATTTTTTCAGCTGAAATTATTTTAAAAATAAATAACAACAAAGAAAATTTCGATTATTCAATCCGGTTTCTAATTAAATGAGAAGAAACATAAAAGAGCAGTGAACAGTTTGTATTACATAACATAATCAACAGTAAACAAAGAACTATAAAAACAACGACTATGTATTAATTTTACACCTACTAGAAAATAGTGCGTTACTGTTATAAAAATAATTTCACTGTTCTGAAGAAAGGTCAAGATTGAAATGATTGTTCATCGAGTTTCAATGTTACTCAATATTTTTTATTACATGTGTATAAAATAGTTTATTGAGTTATTAGCGACATAAATATAATTTTGCTTGTGGTAATCTACATCATTTAATGGTGACTTGAACAGTGCAGTAACTAAATAACTTACGGTAGAATTTACCGTAAACTGGAATTAAATCTGTCAAATTCATTTTGTTGGTGAATTTTATGAATCTCTTCTAAGTGTTCTTCCCTTAAGGTTCCTTTCGGCAGAATTTCATACTTCTAGACCAGATAGGAAGGAATTTTCATACAACGAACTTTTCGATAATTTTACTCTCTAAGAGGATGAATTTCCGAAATTGGCTTTGTCTAGCTAACAAACTAATGTCATTTAAAAGAATATTTGTTCTATAATAATAATAGCTCCCGTATATAGCGATCAACGTCTTGAGGGTAGCAAGGTACAGCTTGTCATGCTAGAGCCGTTCGGTATACAAGGAAGGTAATGTGGCTAGCACTACGCTTCAACCGTCTATTATTACCTCAGGATTGTGAAGCCCAAGTACTCATTTAAGGCCGAGTCGACCTAGGTACCCAAACTATTTTTATTTTAATAAAAATAGTCGGCTGATGAAATGCCGGGTGTAGGATTCGAACCCACAACCTTGAGATTGGTAGACGAGAGCCTGTACTTCTACGCCACCGGGGATCATTTGTTCTAATCTTTGTATAAAAAGATTAAGGAAGGAGATATCAAAAATATATGTACCTTTCATTTAAAAAAAGAATCATCAAAATTGGAGAAGCGGTAGCCGCGGGATGGATAGGACAAAAAACCCTTTGAGCTTTTATATTTATAATTATTATAATAGATAGTCAATATAGTAGACAATAGCAATGACAATAGGAATTGAAAATCATATAATTGTATCTTATATCTATTATTCTTTATTTAGAAATAATTATTAATTTAGAATGAACAACATGTTAATACAATTGTAAGCACTACAATGATCGTCGCGCCCACAATACACCCCAGATATGGTATCATTAAATTTTGATTTGTCATAAATTCAAAGAACCTATTCAAAAATCGTGCGCTTTTCTATAGATGTTTAATTGTTTTTTATTGCCCATTAATACTTCTGTATGGCGAATTAAGATGTCGCTGGTCGATAGGCTCTCGTATTTTAGAATCGAAGGTTATTTTGTAATAGGAAAGCTTACGTGACAACGGGAAGTTGAAATTACATGCACAATAGTTTATTTGTACATATTTTGCCAAATAAGGCACATTGTTATTGACGTAGTAATTTATTTTTAAATACAATTATAAATGGCATTGCAAATATGGTAGGTGTGTACAAGCTAGGAGTTTACAGCAATTTGAAATATTTATACTTTCATGTATGTATTTTTATGTTTTATTATTCCAGGTAGTTAAAAACGATTGTTATAATTTTTAAAGAACTATATTCGATTGGGAGTATTATGGCTCAACTATGTAAAAATATGAATTTTTAAAGCTCCACTTCAAAAATTATTATAATGTACAGGGTGTTTCAAAGACGCATATTTGCATGTCTAAACTATAAGAACTATGAACATACAGGGTTCGGCAAAGGTGCGTCTGACATCTGTAGCCCCTAGAATAAAAAACTTGGGAATCTTGTTTAAATGCAAACCTAAAGTAAGTATGTACTATGGTGTATTTCAGGAAAATATTTTAACCATCTACAGGGTGGCTCAAAATAATAGTAGTGAATTGGGAAGATTTTTTTAAATGGAACCCCCTGCATATTATTGCATTTTTGGCTTCCTTTCAGACCATTTTACATTATCTTAAAAAATGTTTAAATATTTTTCGATAGTTTCAGAGATATTAATTAATAAATAAAAAATATATTTTTTTTCAACCATTCTTAAAAAAAAATATTACAAATACAAGAACTGTCCTGAAATCAAAACTATATTAGGTATTTACTTTAGATGGTTTAGACTTACTTTGCTATAAATATCGTAATCTTAAAGCATACAGGGTGTTCAATGTACTACGCCAAATTTTTATAAAAGCATTTTTCTTCGTTTCTTTTTAAATCGAACACCCAAAAATACATTTTTTGTATTTAGGGTATTCCAACATTTTTTTGCAGATACTCCGGTATTATCTCATATGGCTCTTTCAACTGTAAATAGCCCAGTCAAATTAGACAAATCGGTGGAAAAAATCCCACAGTTTTGAAAATGGTTTTAAATGATTCCTCTAGATTTGGGCTGATATGTGTTAAAAGTCCCCGAAGATAGTTGATCAGCTCCAGGTGAGGGGGGAGGGGTTAAATGTCACTTTCATGACTTTTTAGCTTATATCTCGGAAAATATGAAACCTACGAAAAAATACCTTATATAGAAAATTGAAGCTCAGAAAATTCTCTACAAAATTGGTTAAACGCATTTTTTTCATAGGTCTAACCTTTTGAGAACTACAGGGTTGACAAAATTAACAGCATTTCTAATATTGTATTTTCGCATCTAAAATCCAATTAAAATCTAAATTTAACCTTTCATGTTAATAATGGTAATATTAAGGGGTCCTTATGTTATCCTTCAAGTCTTCCTTTCATCCTGACTTTTTTTCTTCTATTGGAGAGCAGTAGTGCACACACGACTTAACAAAATCTATATACAAGTTAAAGATTAATGCATGACTGCCTTACGGTAAAAAAGTACATCACAGCATTTAGCGCAGCTGCAAATATTGTAGAAAGTATACGAAAACCAAGAATCATGGTTAATGGTCCCTGTTACTTCTTATTACCATTTGTGGTGTTGTAAGTTACATCTATAAGTAAATAACCCATAATAACGCTTAGAATAATCTTCATAATGAATTAGTTTTTGCCAATATGTAATAAGTGAAATAAGTTATAAAAATCAAATTAATTAATTACTAAAATATTAATTATTAAATTAAAAATAAAATGTAAAAATATTTTAAAAATAAATTGTTTCCTAATTTTACATTAAGATTCATCTCATAAATCCATCACAATCTGGCAGCGCTGTCGCCATAGCTTGACACTCAAAGTTGATCACGTGCATCGGAAATTGTTTTGCGATTACTTTACTTGTTTTATATGTTTATTAATATATATAATTTTTATCGGTCACATTTTCTTTACAGTCATAATGCAACGTTTCGACCACCCCCACATCATCAAACTGATAGGCTTCTGTTCCGAGACGCCCGTCTGGATCGTCATGGAACTAGCCAAATTGGGCGAGCTTCGAGCCTACCTCCAGAACAACAAGCACCGCCTGGACCTATCCGCGCTTCTCACCTACGCCTACCAACTGTCCACCGCGCTCAGCTATCTGGAATCGAAGAAATACGTTCACAGAGACATCGCGGCCAGGAATGTGCTCGTTAGTTCGGATAAGTGCGTTAAATTGGCCGATTTCGGGCTGTCGAGGTGGATGGGGGAAGACCAAAGTTACTATAAGGCCTCGAAAGGAAAGTTACCTATTAAGTGGATGAGTCCGGAGAGTATTAATTTTAGGAGGTTTACTACGGCGAGTGACGTGTGGATGTTTGGTAAGTAATTCCGGTTTGATTTGGGGAATTTCAAATAGTTATACACACTATAATAGTACGAGAGGTAGCAACGTCGGGAAAACAAGTATTTTAAAAAAGCTGGCTCTTTAATATATCGTTTACTATGCTCTCTGGAACACCATGCGGCCCGTCTGGTTGCCGGTAAACGTTGCGTTCCCTACTGCGCATTGAAAGAAGATCCTATATTTTTATTAGTCCTTTAAATTCTAGTATTGAATATAAACCGACCGAGTCTCCATAGCTCAACGCGCAGAGGTCCGCCTATCAAGCAAGGAGTCAGAGTTCGAGACTAGGTCAGGGCAAAAACTTTTTTATTTTATTTTCGTTTATAGTAAAGTATTAAATAATTCTGATGATTAAAAAAAACAAATATTTAATACTTTACTATCAGAATATAAACGAAAATAAAATAAAAAAGTTTTGCCATGACCCGGTCTCGAACTCATGCATATGAACATCGTTTATTATAATAAAACAAGACCAACGTAATACACCCAGAGTTTTGTAAATGGAGTAAATATAAATATAATAGGTACTTTAATGATGGAAAAAATAAAAGAGTTACATTATATTTTAGGGCCACAAACAAAAAGACATAGATAAATGAAACAAGTTTAGATTGGTAAACACTATTTGGTGCTAAATAAAACTTAAATTAAACTCACAAGATAGCAATAATTACTTTGAAAATGGACGCTATAAACACTTTTCGGAATTTTTTCAATGAGAGCGGTTTAGATTTTGAAAGATTTTATAATTTTTGAAGATTCTGACTTTGGCAATAGATATGGAAGAGAAAATTATTTCTGTTTTTGTTTGCGGTTGTTCCTACCAACCGCTATAGCAGCGCCAGATCACGTACAACAGTCGCGATCCAAAATTTTGACGGGCTTTCCAATCTAAACTTGTTTCATTTATTTATGCTCGTAATACAAAATTAAAGTGTCAAAACGAATGACAATGTCAGGAAATAAATAAATGAATGTGGCAATTTGATATTTTTACAGCAGAGCTATCACCCGAATCCCTATCGGGAAATTTAAATTCCACTTAGTCAGTTCGGCGCCGAATATGTCCGAATATGTTTGAATTCGAATGAATTTAAAAATCGAGTCCTCGATTGCGTAACTAAAAGTTTAATTGATATCAAATATACATATTATTTTCAGGAGTATGTATGTGGGAAATCCTGATGCTCGGCGTGAAACCCTTCCAAGGCGTCAAGAACAACGACGTCATCGGAAAAATCGACAACGGCGAGCGTCTACCCCTGCCGGACAAGTGTCCTCCCCGTCTCTATTCCCTCATGTCCCAGTGCTGGGCGTACGAGCCTAGCAAAGAGGCCCAGTTTCAAGGATATTAAGGAAATCCTCCAGGAAATACTGCTAGAGGAAAACCAGGCGCAGCAGGATACGTTACGGCGCGAGACTAGGAGGGTGGCGGCAATGTCGTGGGGTCCTATGGATGAGTCATGTCCGCCTCCTAAACCTACCAGACACCCGATGCAAGGTAGTTATCATATATACAGAACTAGATTTTTCCGCTACATCGTCCGCATAAAATTCGAATGTTTTATACATTTGTTTATGATTGGAACCCTAGATCATATACATATACTTACGTGGATAAGTAAATAACTATGGAAACTGTCAAAACATATCAACGACTTCCATTTATCTTCTTTTTTTGCTGCACACGCGGTCTTTCTACTCTATCTATCCTTGTCAAGGACCTATCGTCCACACGCCAAATTTGAATATGTATTAATTTTAAAAATTTAATTTGTAAAATGTTTATATTTGAACAATAAATTGAATGTTTACTGTCAGAAAAATTAAATTATATAAAAATACATTTAGCCAGGAACTTAAAATACATTTAACCAGAAAGTATGCATGTGGTTTTTGAAATCGTTTTGAAAACAGTTTTGGTATTGAAATCTCCATGAAAACAGGTATTTAAAATCGTTTTGAGTCTCAAGGTCGATTCGCCTCTTTCTGGGATCGGATCGAGATCGAGATGTCGAAAATAGTACTAGGATCAGATTGAGACATGCGCAAAGCATGTCCGTTTTCTGTATTTTCTTTCGTACTAAAACTTACAGTGTATAAAACAAGTTTGCTCAGCATGCTATAGTTGAAATTCATTTAAATTTATTTTAAATCCAAAACAAAATAAAAATATGTAAACGAAACAACCATCAGCTAATAGCATGACAATTAAAAATTGACATGCTATTAGCTGATTGACAAACAGATGAAACGTCAAATCTCAAAACGAATTCAAATCGATTTAAAAATTTCTCATGAAAACGGAGAATTGGTATTGGATTCAAATCAATTTCAATACTCATGAAAACGTAGTAAATGTATAATTTGTACTTTCTAAACCGTATAAAATTGTGATTATTTTAGAAATACGTGCAACTTTAATGCGCACGGGCCAAAGTAAGGTCCTCAAGAAAGACAAACCTGTTGAACGTTTTATGAGTGCAATAAAAAAGGTTTGAAAATGGCATGTCGTGATGTTGGAGACATATTTTTTAATGCTAAACTTATGGCGTTGATTTATCCACGTAAGTATATATGATCTAGGATTGGAACTTGCAAAAAACAGGCAAACAGGCATAGTCATCTTACTCTAAACTTAAAAAATGAACAAAGAGTTTATTTTGTAAGAATTATTTAAATATAGCGCCAAAAACTAGGTTGACAACTCCTTCCTGGAAGCATAGAATTATGGGTAGTTTGTTGTTATGGTGTTGTTAGTTGTTATGTATTGAGAAATAAACAAAATTGGAGAATAAACTATAAAAATTACTTGAAGTCATTTTTATTGTAAATACAATAAAAATTAAGGCTCCCCCTTTTATAATTTTAATCTGAAAAAGCTTAGCCTAATCCTACTCAAATATCTGTTCGCGTATGTCTTCCCAAAATTGCAGGATAGATTTTAAAAGGATAGGATTAATTTTCTAGGATAGATTTTAAAAAGCTTTTATAGGGAATTTCACCCCCTCAAGCTATAAATTTCCGAAAATTGCTTCTTAGTGTTTAATTATGCCGCTTAAGAAATCTCTGTGCAGTTTTTTGCTAAAATTTTGAATTACTAGTATTTTGAGTATTGAGTTAATTAAGTATTAACCACTGGATTTTTTCTGGATTTTCTTTCTTGTAAATTTAATCTACTACCTATGTTGCCATGTTATTTTAACTAAATTTTTTTAAAAAATCCAAATTTTTTTTCAAAAAACTCCAAATTTTCAAACAAAAAGAAATTTGTGAAAAAAACTCAATCGTCTGGGGTCGAAATATACTAGCCCTAAAATATATACGTTTATTTAAGACTCACCCTGTATAGATTATTTATGGTTAGCTTTGAATAAGAAGACTAAGGAAGGAGCATATCAAAAATCTTAGGTACACCGCGATGGGCCTCAAATATGGCCGACTTAAATTCCGGTTTATCAGTGTCGTTCTAATTTTATTCAAAAAATCTAAAACTATGATGTAGGATTAGACGATAAGGGTAGACTCAATAATTTGTTGTTTTATTTTACGTTGTGAATAAATGTTGGTAGTTATTAAAATTGTTATAAAATATATAATTCTAATAAAAATAGATAAGTTATAATAAGTATTTATTAACACAAACATCCGATACGCTACTGAAGCAGGTAAGTCAAATTAACGTATCTAAATTCTTTGACATCTAATCTTTGACAAGTAATAAATAAAAGCTAAAATGCAAAAAAAAATATATAATTTAGTTAATTTAAGTGAATTTCATAAATGATCGGTTTACTACACGTATGTATATTATATAGTCACTTACTAGCGAAAAGTTGTTCCATTATTTCACTTAATTTTTGCCGAGATCTACCGCACGCTACACAACCAACTATTTTAGAGTCTTTTTCGATAAATCGCGATAGTGTCACTGTTAATTTAAGTTCTGCCACAATTTCGATCTAGATTTACTACCTTTATACAACTATCAGTAGTAGAATAAATAATAAATAACATAAAATAAGCTCCGTAAGACTGACAAATCCTCAAAATTTCAAATCAAATTCAAATGTGTCAAATGAATCGTCAAAATTAACTGTCAAGGATCCCACACCTAGAGAGCTTTACGGTGGCTTTTCCGCACCATGCATGAATACATGGATAGCATTATGCTCCTTCCTTAGTCTTCTTATTCAAAGATGGTTAGTGTTGATATTGTTGCGGACCCGTACCGTGTGAACTCGGCCTTAAGCTTGATTTTCATGCATCCGTTATCCGACGATACGATGATTGGATATTAATTTTATTGGTTGAATTTAAAGGCTTTGATTGGTTAACCGTTTCTAATCAATCGAAGCCTTTAAATTCAACCAATAAAATTAATATCGTATCGTCGGACAACGGATGCATGAAAATCAAGCTTTAGGCCTGGCCACTCGCCTATGACTCATACGCCCAGCGACGCCGACGTTCTAGAACGAATAAGAATTGTCGAGACAAATCTGGATTGTCTGTTGCACTCATATATAAGCAGACGCCTGAGGCCTGAGGAGGACAGAAAAACAACCGGTCGACGCGTACAGTTACATTCGCCGCGCTAATTCAAAATAAATTCCTTTTAGATAAATAGTTAGATAAATTGTAAATAACTTATAAATAGTTCTTTAAGTTTTTTTTTAATCGTTATTGTTTTTTTTAATTATTGGTAAATAAATTGTGTTTTAATAAATTGTGACTTTCTGTCCACACGGAACCGACGAAAAACGTTACAATATTTATGGAGATATATTATATTTTTTCTTGCATTCTCGCATTCATTTACTAGTTGTCAAAAATAATTAGGATACTTCAATTTGACGTGTTTCAGTAGCGTATCTGATATTTGTGTTATTAAATATGTAATTATTATAACATATCTATTTTTATTAGAAATGTATATTTTTAGCAATTTTAATTACTAATAACATTTATTAACAACATAAAACCAACTAATTATTGAGTCTACTTTACATTATATTTTTACACATTAAATAAAATCAAAATGGCACTGATAAACCCGAATTTAAGTCAGCCATATTAATCTTCTACTGTGCAAAGTTTTTTGAGATGCTCCTTCCTGAATCTTTTTCTTCAAAGTTTTTTTGAAAGCTTCTTGAACATGCTGAATAATTTGTTATCTTCAAAAATATTTTTTTTCCAGCTTTGGACTCGTCGTCGCTGGCCTCCCTCGACATGTCCAATCCCGTCCCCCAGACCTACATTGTGGCGCAGAACCCCGAAGTGCTGGCGCACCTGATGAAGGAGAACGAGACCAGAGGCGTCACCCCGGCAATGTATACAGTACCAGCCTCGGTATTTAATACGGTAGCGGTAGATTTCGATAAAAAAGATGACATTCCCGAACCCGTCCTCAAAACCTGCCCCATCCCCATGCAGAACCTGCAAAAACTCGATCCGGAGGTTCCGGACGAACCCCCGAAATCAGCCGTCGTCGGTTCGGGAACTTTGGAACGCACGCCTTCGCGTACTAGTACAGACGGTTCCGCTTCTAAGATGGGTTCGTTGGAACGCCGGCACGCCGAGGCCACTACCTCTCCTAAACTTAACTCTCTCGAAAGGAACGCGCAAGGCGTGTATAACTCTCACACTAACCTAGAGAAAACCGGTATGTTTAGTCCGAAGTTAGGTTCATTAGAACGCAAACCGAAAAGCTCTTCCCCGAAGTTCGGTTCTTTGGAACGGTCTCAGGGTCACGTTTTCGCGAAAGATTCCTTGGAAAGGAACGCTGCGATTCGGGATATCGAGTCGCTTCCTAATTATCATCCCGATCCGGTCATTTACCACGTGGAGGACCATGTGAAGAGGTTCGAGGAGAGCATTTACGATTTCCGGAGGGGCGAACGTGAAGAGCTGCGCACAAGCAGCAGTTTTCGTGAAGTCGACGCAGCACGTGGTCGAGCACAAGCCGCAGGTTTGCCCCGATAGCATGACAGATGGCTTGATTTTGATTTTTGGTTTTCGATTTTCGTTTGTTTCGCATGTTGTTGTTCGGCATGTAGAATGGTAATTTATTTAATGCGATTTTTTTTATTTTTTTTCACGTTTTTAAAACATTAGCAGAGTGGCTTGAATCAAAGAAATATCTAATGTAAAATGATTTTCGACAATATTTGATTTTTAGAACTCTTTTTTGAGTTTGTTTACTACCTGTCATAGATATCCAAATATTTGGACATGAGTTATAAATAACTATGGTAATCACAAAACAATTTCCGATGCACGTGATCAACTTTGAGTGACAGGCGATGGTGACAGCACTGCCAGATTGTCATGGATTTATGAGATGAATCTTAATTTAAAATTGACAAACATACAGGGTGCCGCACCTCATTCGCCTCGGTGAATTATACGAAAACGGAAGGATGTAGAAACAAAATATTTTATGGGTGTATGTGGAGAGACAATGTGCACAATTTAAAATTATTTTGAAATATACAGGGTGTGCCCAAAAAAGGTATTTATTATAAAGGTTAAATATGTTTAAAATCTTTGGTTTTTGAGATATTTAAAGATATTTAAATTTGCATGCTACAATAGAATAGGTTTTTAACACCCTGTACATTACTTTTCAGAATTAATTCTTGTGCTGAGTTTAAAGGTAGAGAAATAAACTTTACAGAAAAATGTTATTGCTTTCTTAAATTTATACAGGGCTATTAAAAATTGCTGATCTATTTTAAGAATTTATTTATATAAAAACTTCGTTATTTCAACTACAACACCCTGTATTTTTTTACATAAATCGAAGCAGATTCAAATGCTCTTTCAAATTATATTAGGGTTTCCGATACCTATCTAGCTGAGATTTTGAATAAAGAGAAAAAATTTTCAATAAAATGGCAACAAAGAGGGCTAGTGTCGTCATTGCAAGTTTCTAGTGACAGTAGCTATTTTCAAAATTGAAATTAGTTTATGGACTTATTTAAATTTATACCAGTTTACTTTTATTTAATTTACCTACAATAGTTTAGTAAATAATATTTATTAATATGTATTTATTATTCTATCAAGAAAAACGAAGAAATAGTTCTTTTATTTATTTTACGATGATTGTAGATTTGTAGATATATGGATTTTATATAAAAGAGCCAATTACGGCAAATTCATTTTCTTCGCTTCCAACGACAGGTTTCTGCCTAATAGTTTTTTTTATAAACCATACTACCAGCTCTGCGAAATAGGATAAGTACTTTTTCAAAAGAACGCTTATCAG
The DNA here is from genome assembly GCF_002938485.1 of Sitophilus oryzae. NCBI lineage: Eukaryota > Metazoa > Arthropoda > Insecta > Coleoptera > Curculionidae > Sitophilus > Sitophilus oryzae. The sequence goes on along the minus strand of NW_022146161.1, from coordinate 596,567 downwards.
GAAGATTCCTATTTGAATATCTTTGAGCATAAGCCCTTGATGCCAAGAAGCAAATTTCCTCACAAAATAAAATCACTTGTAACATATGTATTCGTTCCGCCAGCAGATACTGCTTTATTTTTCTTGATAAAATAATGAATACTTACTTATTAAACTATTGTAGGTAAATTTAAGTAAACTATTATAAATAATAATGTCTATAAACTAATGTCGAATTTGAAAATAGTTACTATCGGCACAGATTAGGTATCCTATATACAGATAAAAATCTTGTCCCTAATTCGTGGTACGAACGTTGTTTTTATGACGATGTGCAAACGAGTCAAACATCCTGTGCGCAAAAAGAAACTCCCGTAAAATAACAATAAACAGCGTAATAGAGAGATATCGCTAAACCGAATAGCGTCATGGACGTTAATAAGGCCAGGTGTTATTTCCTTTACGTGAGGTGGTGTTAACCCTCATTTATAGTTATCGGATCGGAAAGAATTCTGATCGCGTCGCGTCCGTTATTTAAACTTAACCTAACTTGGAATTTAAAAACTTTGAAAGTGTTTTGTTTACTAGGTATTTTAAAACTAAAGGCTAAAGTGCTTATTTCCAGTGCTATATTGTTCAACGTCTGCCAGTGGATTTAGTAGTTAGCAACAAATTCTCTTAGAAGGGCTAAGTCGTCATCTGCTGTAAACCTAAGCATCTTTATAGGTTCTTTAGTATTGGAAGAGGTGGAACTCATATTTTAAATATATTTATTTAATTAAAACTAATCCCAGCTACTTAAATATCAAATTACCTAATAAAAAACTAAAGCAATAATTCAAAACAATTCAAGCATAACCTAAAATAAGATATCGCCGGTCGGCTCCGGTTGTCAAATACCCGCACATGCCCATTAAGCAATTTTTAAACGTTATCAGAGGTTATTGAAAAAGAGCGCTTGGTGTAATTGATCCGAAAATTACGTCAGGCGGTAACGTTATTAGCGGGTGTTGCGTTAAAAATTGACTCGCGTATATCGTAACCATAAGGTACGCGTAAATACTGGATGACGCTAATCGGTTTTCCGATATCTCTCTAATAACTGTGCCGGTCAGGCGCTGTGCACAATTTTAGAGGCCATAAGTGGGCGTGCTATGTGCGCAAACTAGTCACCTAAATAGTGCCCGATTCCGAAAATTGGAACCACGAAAACAATAAAGAAAAAACAAAGATTATAATCTGTATAATCTGTGCTATCGGTCACTAGAAAATTGCCATGGCGACACCAGCCATCTTGATTGCATTATTTAAAAATCGCTTTTTACTCAAAATCTGAGCCAGATGGGTATAGAAACCCTAATATAGTTTGAAAGAGCATTTAAATCTGCTTCGACTTATTTTAAGAAATACAGGGTGTTGCATTTGAGATAACGAAGTTTTTATATAGAATATATCCTTAAAAAAGATCAGCAAACTTTTGATACGCCCTATAAATTTAAGGAAGCAATACCAGCAATACGTAACTGAACGAAGCATACCGAG